>NC_047084.1:478067309-478189892 GCF_902459505.1 Geotrypetes seraphini
AAGAAAGGGACTTGGGGGTAATGGTGGACATGACAATGAAGCTGACTGCATAGTGCGCAGCGGCCGCTAAGGCAAACAGAAAGCTAGGCATAATCAAGAAGGGTATTACAACCAGAATGAAATAAGCTATCCTGCCATTGTATCAGGCGATGGTGCATCCACATCTGGAGTACTGCGTCCAATATTGGTCGCCGTACCTTAAGAAGGACATGGCGTTACTTGAGAGGGTTCAGAGGAGAGCAACGTGCCTGATAAAGGGGATGGAAAACCTTTCATATGCTGAGAGATTGGAGAAACTGGGTCTCTTTTCCCTGGAGAAGAGGAAACTTAGAGGGGATATGATAAGAGACTTATAAAATCATGAAGAGAGTAGAGAGGGACAGATTCTTCAAACTTTCGAATAATAAAAACAAGAGGGAATTCAGAAAAGTTGAAAGGGGACAGATTCAAAACGAATGCTAGGAAGTTCTTCTTTACCCAACGTGTGGTGGACACCTGGAATGCGCTTCCAGAGAGCGTAATAGGGCAGAGTACAGTACTGGGGTTCAAGAAAGGATTGGACAATTTCCTGCTGGAAAAGGGGATAGAGTGGTATAGATAGAGGATTACTGCACAGGTCCTGGACCTGTTGGCCGCCGCGTGAGCGGACTGCTGGGCACGATGGACCTCAGGTCTGACCCAGCAGAGGCATTGCTTTATGTTCTTATGTTCAAAGTAAATACTTAAGCATTTAATTTTGCAAGGGGACCATTTAAATTCCCATCCCTTTCACCAGAAATTCTACCTCTGGACAATTTAATGGCATAATTTTCAGGTTTTGAAGCATTAAGCTTATATCCAGAAATAAAAGAAAAGGCATTGATTTGTTTGAAAGATATGCTGCAATGAGTCTGGAGTAGTAGACAGCAGAATGTCATCAGCATAAGCCGACAGCTTGATTTCAGAGGCTCCACAAGAAACACCTTTGATATTAAAGTTACCACACATTGCCATCAATAGAGGCTCCAAAGTCAGATTGAACAGTAATGGCGAAAGGGGACATCCTTGCCTCATATCAAGTAAATAGGATCTGACATTTGATTGTAGTGACAGGAGCAGTGTATACAATACAGTATACAATTGTTAAAGACCTTACTAATGTTAACCCTTGAAACTATATTCATTAACTGGAAAGATTTTTTTCTAAATTAGAATATAATATGTGGTGGAATGTTATGTCTATATAGTAAGTATGAGAAATTATATGCAATTGTGGAAATTTAGGAATTTATTGGAATGTTTATTGAAAATTAATGATGTTTTATGCTTAGTTTAGTTTTAAGTTAACTTTTTTTTCTGTTGTATATTTTTCTGTTTATCCTTTAAAAAATTTTTTTGTTTGTTTTTATTTTTTAAATTTAATGAAAGACAGCATACAGGAACATGGCAGGACAGCAATAGCAACAACTCACGGGGATGGGGAAATTGAGTTCCTGCAGGGATGGGGACAAATTTTTCCCTGTGTCCATCTCTACTTAGCACCAAGTGCTGGCTGAGGAGCACACTTGGGGCATATACCTAGAAAAGGTGGCCTCGCCAGATAGAACTTGACATTAGCTGTGGATGAGGTTAGCTTGGCAATACCTCAGACCGTAATGCCTTGGAGGCCACAAGAAAGGAGCCAGCACAGGACTGGTTTTAACATCCAGTGGTGACGACGGGTGACTGCTGCATAACATGGGCAACAAGCAGGACCTTAACCCTTTCAGGACCAAGGGACATATTTGTCCCATAACTTTAAAATCCTATAAATTTTGATTGGGATAGTCTACAGTTCTAAATTTGATATGTACGGATTCCATATGATACTGCCTTTATGTAAACAAACTGGTTCCGACATTCATTCATTAGCGTCGTTGCTAGATTGACGAGAAGATTCACTTGCCACACTGTCCATAAGCCAGAAGTGTGATTTTTTTAAATAAAAAATATTTCACAAAAAAAATCAATTTTTTGGCATCTGCAAGTCCTTTTTACCATAAAAATGTCGTCAAAACCACAAAAATTGGCCTACGATCCTTATGGTCCTGAAAGGGTTAAAGGGTACACATACCAAATGGGTTCCATTTAGAGGCAAGCTAAGGCCTGTTTTTCTTCCCCCCTCCCTCTCCACCAAGGGTTGCAGACAGTTCCTCTGCTTCTGATGGTATCTTAGTAACATAGTAAATGACAAAAGACCTGAACAGGCCATCCAGTCTGTCATTGGTTGCGTGCATTATAAATTCATGATTGATTTAGTCAACTTTCTTCTTTCTTTCTGGGCCATAGACTGTAAAGTTGACCAGTACTGTCTTGAGTTCCAACTACTAGAGTTGCCGTCGAAGCTCACTCCAGTCTATCCAGCCATCTTGTCACTTGCAAGATACAAACCATAATCTGCTCAGCAGCATCCTTAATTCTGAGTTACTAGAGTTCTCATCGATGCCCTCCCCAACCCAACCTATACAGAATGACCATATATGGGACACAGACCATGCAAATCTGCCCAGTACCAGCCTTAGTTAATTTATACTGTTCATTTTTCTAATTGTACATCTGGGGAGGGGGCGTTGGGTTAATACCACACTTTTGAATTCAGTCATTGTTTTCCTCTCCAACTCTTCTCCATGAGAGAATTTCTCAATATTACCCTAGAGTAGGGGTGGGCAAACTTTCTGACTCGTGGACCCCAATGAGTTTTTAATGTGACAGAGGGGCTGGGCTACGGGGTGGGGGCATCTGATGCTACAGGAGGAAACTGCACTCCAGCTACAGAATCCTCACAAGTTTTCTTTTTGTGCATTGTTAGAAAGTTGCGTGCATTCGCCAGTTTTGTCTCTCTCCCTCAAGCGTTGGCATCTGTCACCGATGGTTTCTATTTGCTATGGTATCTTTATTGCTTCAGTTCCTTCCTTCAGTGGGAAGTTGGTCGACCCAACTAAATGAATGGAAATGGAAAGAGCCAAAGGCTGTGCTTGACTTCCAAAAAACAAACAAAAAAATGCCTGCTGCTGGAGGAAAATAAAACAATGAACATCACGGCACTGAACTCTACTCAGTGGCCACTTGTCAGCAGCCCTGCTACCAATCACTGTGCTCTTCTGGTGCCAACAGTTCTCCGGGCACTTTTTTCTCACCTTGTCCTCCGTTTATCACTTATCTTAGCGTGATGGCTAAAAGTTTCGTTCTATCCACCAGATCCATCACCATTACCAAATTTTCTTTTCTTAAAAAATCATTTCCTGCTCTCATTGGCTAAATTGGACGTCGGTCAAGGAGCAACCGTTTCCCATAAGATCAAAGTACTAGGTACTAAGGCGGAGATAAACAAAGTTTCTTGTCAATTGACAATGGAAGGGCTAAAGCAGACATGGGCAAACTACAGCCCGCAGGCCATATTCAGCCCATTTAGTTGTTTAATCCGGCCCACAGCGTCAGAGGCAGCCATAGTTTGCCCATGTCTGCTCTAGAGGGTATAAATTGAGGTTTCAGGGTGGTAGTTTTACCATTTTCTCCAATATACCTGATTAAATTCTTTTGGTGTTTCTTGGGAGGTATAAGTACTGATCTTAAGTTTCAAACTCTTGTCATTTCTGGGACAGTCATAAGTCTGCCTGGCACTGTCTTTATGTTTCAAATTACTCACGTTTTTTGATCAGATCTCTGTAGCCCATCTTAAACAGATTGCACTGTACAGTACAACCCCCCCCCCCCTGAAATTCACAGGTATTCACAAGAACCCCCATGAATTTTGGAAAAACTGCAAATGTGGTGTTTCACCTGTCAAAGGGCAGCTGGAGCACCGGCGGGTGAAGAAAATCACTTGCGTTCTTCTCTGTAAACATCTTCTGCATCTTCCTGTAGTAAAGTCGGGCTACACCAGTGGTCTCAAACTCAAACCCTTTGCAGGGCCACATTTTGGATTTGTAGATACTAGGAGAGGTCCTCAGAAAAAAATAGTTAGTCTTATTAAAGAAATGACAATTTTGCATGAGGTAAAACTTTTTCTAGTTTATAAATCTTTCCTTTTTGGCTAAAGTCCTAATAATAATATTGTGATTTATAGCTAAAGAGACATATGATCGAGAAACTGTTATTTTATTTTGTGATTATGATAAATATACTGAGGGCCTCAAAATAGACCTGGTGGGCCACATGTGGCCCCCGGGCTGCGAGTTACTGAGGGCCTCAAAATAGACCTGGTGGGCCACATGTGGCCCCCAGGCTGCGAGTTTGAGACCACTGGGCTATACCAATCGGGAGCTGCGTGACATGCAGCTTCTGATTGGTGTAGCCCGACTTTTCTACAGGAAGAGGTGGTTGAGTAGACGTGAATAAGCAAGTCCACAAACCACAAATTCGCAGAGGAACACTGTACTGGCATTAACATCTGGAATTGCTATCTAAGCATCAGTTGACACATCATGTGCTCATGTAACTTTTTTTTTAAAATTTTTATAATCATATCACACTCTTTGAATTCAAACAATTTTGTCTCCACTGCTTGTGATGTGTGTTTTTCTATTTTTTTCCCCATTGCTGTTCTGGTGTCCTACTCGACAGGGGTCAGTTCAAGGAATCTATTGTGTAACAAACTAATCACTTTAAAAACCAAGACATTCAGCTAGATCTGTATGTGCCAGAAAGACCTAATTTTTGTTTAGGTGCAACCTGTTGGCCTGCTTAGAATTGAGCAAGTAAGCTGCATCTTGTATGCTGCCAATGCTCCCTTTGGGAGTTTTGAGATTAACACTTGCTGTGGTACTTATAATTTCACTTATGATGCACCACATACCATAACTTGGCTTAGGCGTGGAGGTTCATTTGTGCATTTTTATGCACAAACTATTCCATCTGAAGACATTGCATAGAGAATGAGCCCACTTAACTGAATTTTATGTATGACAGAACAGTGTGTGTTAAGTTCAGTTTAGAAAACTGACCTGGTAGAACATTCTTCCCAGGAGAAACAAAGTGAGAAACTCAGACCAGAATCGGTTTCTGGAATTTCTAGACTCTAATGCCAGAAACTCAACACCAGATCTAAAACAGTAATAGCGTACAGGTGAAGGACCACTTTAAAGTATCAGACATCAGATAAGGCCATGCTGTCTAGTGGTTTTGGAAAATGCTTGTTCTACTCTTCAAATCATATCGTCTTTGAGCTAAGGGCCGCCACGTGAGCAGACTGCTGGGCACGATGGACCACTGGTCTGACCCAGCAGCAGCAAGTCTTATGTTCTTAAGGTACAAAGCCTTTTTTTGAAAATGTTCCTTAGTTGCTGCTACTAGGAAGAGCCCTGTCTGCAGCAATGCAGCTTGCTATTTAAGGGGGTAGTGAAGGGCTAAACTCCCTGATCTTCCTACTCTGATACCTGGGTACAAAATGAGGTTAAATGTGAAGGGTGCTAAGTAAACGTGACTTTCTATACTTAAGATGTGCATCTTGGCACACTAAACGGTTTTCGTAATCTAATGGAAGATTGTAGCTGCAGCGTTCCCAAAGATGATGTGCATGTTTGACTTAGATGAGTGAGACTATTTAAGTTATCAGCTTTAAAGAAACTCGGAGCATTATTAATACCATTCAGGTAACTTAATGGATGAGCTTTCAGAATTTTGTGGCTTGTGTAGTTTTTGACAACCCTTAGCACGTCGATAAATTCAGGTCTGATTGTCATACAGGATAATTGAGTTTGCAAAGATGCAATGTAGTGGATTGTAGAACTAGTATGCACGTTTTAGTCACTATTATAGAACTTCATACAAGGACAAGATTAGATGATTAAACATTTTAATGAGCATCTCCCTTAGGTCCTATGTCTCTGAGAAGCAGCTGTTTGTGTATCTCCCAAAGGACTCCGTTGAGTCACAAGAAGCATGTTGAACAGAGAGCAGACATGGAAAAATGCTAGAGTACCTGAATAACACCATGTAAACCATTCTGCGCTCCCCTGGGAGAACAGTATAGAAAATTGAATGAATAACTTGTGCAGTTCACTTAAACATCCTCAGATTGTGCACAACTCGAGCTGACCAGATTAAGTGCCCAGCCAAGTGGAAACTGTTTTGACACTTTCAGACACGAATAAATAAGACATCTTTCACATTGACAAAAATGGCAATTGTCAATAGTCCAAACTCCCAACTGAAGTGCAATTTTATGAAAATACCTGGCACAAAGCACCATCCACAGCTCTTAAGCTATAGTACATATTCCATAGGCACTTTTAAAACCTTTTTTCCCTCTTCCCCCCCCCCCTGTAAATAGTTTTCACAGCAGCACTTTCAACCTTTGAAATTAGAGCATTAATGAGCCTGTTCTTTTCAGCAGCAGCTTCCCTAACTTCTATGTACATGTAATGTCTTGCCCAAACCACACACCCTTGTAGATGGATCCACACCAGATTCATGTAAGAACATAACTTTAAAAAAAAAACAAACAAAACTGTTCTAGAAGCTGCTTTTTAAAGGGGTCTGGGTTGTTTTTTTTTTTCAGTTTTGTATAAACGATTCAGGGAATTCTTCCACCTGAAAAATAAAACTAAAACTTGTGTGTGGGGATTTTTTTTTTTAACTGGTGCAGCTACATATTGAAGTTTCCAAGACTGCTGCTGAGTCCTAGCCATATTTTCAACAATGGCCCCTTCTACTGCACATGGACTCGAGCATTCTCTTTCAAGAAGATAAACTTGGGGCTTTTTTTTTTTTAATGTAGGAATAGGAGTACAGTGGCAATATTGGTTCTGATCTTTTGAAGTCGCCAATTCATAAAGCCACAGTAATAGAAATTACATAGAAACATAGAAGATGATGGCAGAAAAGGGCTACAGCCTATCAAGTCTGCCCACTCTACTTACCCATCCCCCTGTCTATGCCCTAATGACCCAATTGCCTTAACTTGACCCTCGTAGGGATCCCACGTAGGTATCCCATTTATTCTTGAAGTCACCTGCACTGGAAGCTTGTTCCAATGATCAACCACTCTCTCTGAAGAAATACTTTTCTGGTGTCGCTATGAAATTTTCCGCCCCTGAGTTTGAGCGGGTGCCCTCTTGTACCATCTGGGACGGACAACCAAATTTTTTATAATTTCAGAAAGGGGCTAGGAGGCCAGATTAGTCCTGCCTAGTTGTTGTGCTAGGATACAACATCATATTGCCATAGTCGCTATTAATACAGTCCCTAGAGATTTTTACCCTTTAAAAGTAATAGCCAGTGATTGGCAAATTCTGAATTGTATAAAAGTCAAACAAAATAGTTCAAGGTTCAGCAAAATGAGAGCCTATGGCAGGCTCAAATTAACACTCTGTTCATCAACGCCCTTCAGGGCTCTAGATCAGATTCTCTTCTCTTGGATGGGCCTTCTTCCGTCTCTGTAAAACAAATGACATCTATTTTAGTTCTAGTGCTTTTGTTTGTGCCCTAGACAAAACCCCAAACCTCAAAACAGTACCTCAAGACATCTGCTTCATGGTTCCCAATCCTGTCCTGGGGGAACCTCAGTCAATCCAAGTTTTCAAGATATTCGCAACTAATATTTTGAGATTGCATGTGGTGTAGACAAATCTGTTAAAGGACAAGTTTGGGAGCTAAATCTGAGGTAAAGATGCACTGGGTTTTAGCTCTCACCTGAGGTAAAGCACAAGCATTCTTGAGATCTGCTTCAGAAGCTGCCCACAGATGGTACTTAAGACCTGTTTAAGGTCTTAAAGGTCAAGCAGACCTAGAGAACTTCTACTCTGCCAATTCTTTGTTCTATTGAGGACTAACTTGACCCTGTGGGGGCAATTCATAGCAACTGCTCAGGAGCTCCCAACCGCTAAATGCCATTTAGTGACGAAGATACAACTACAGCTATACAGTATAGCCATAGCTTGGCATGCTTCTCTAGCAATACCTCGAAAGACACATTTGCCCTTAAGCAGTGGATATGTTCTGCTTTTCTCCCCTTAATCAAAACACTAGATCTATTTCTCTTGTAAGAGGAAATCTTTCAGTTATGTAACAACTGATCAAACTCCTGAAGTTCCCTTCAGAACACTCAAGCAGAACTAGCAAGTGCAGTGGATATAGATCTTAAGGTTGTGTTTGCTTGTTTCACACAGTGAAGTGGTCCTTCCAGAAGGAAAAGCAATCCAATTTTATCCTGGCAGTTAGGTTGATGCTGTTGGTGTTATCTGAACATTTTTATAGTAGGCCATGGCATACAATACACCCATGGGGAGGGGAGGGGCACAGGCACACTGATTGGCTGCTAATCTATATGCAAACTGCACAAGAGCAATATTTCGCTCACCCTACCAGAGACCAAATAAAAGGAAATGTCTGCTTTCCTTTTCAGTTTAAACATTGGAGATGCACTCTTGATATACAAAAGACAAGTGCATTTTTGTTAAGTCTTGGCCTTAGGAATGTACTTCCTATTCAGATGCCTTTGATTTGTAAAGCTTTTATCTTCAGACCTTTTAACAGATGGGATCCCTCTGTCCTATTTACCAATGTAGTTCTCTCCTCCTTTCCCAATATGTTACAGTACATCTGTCTGGTGTTTTGGTTTTTTTTTTTTTTTGTGCAGCCCAATTTCATAGCCTAAGTACTCCGCTTAGAAATTTGATAAGCAGATTAACAAATTTTTAAATAAACTTGGAAATTTTTTTTAAATTTTAAATGATATTTTCACTTCCCTTATCTAGTTCAATGTGTTGGTTCTTTCCTCCTCTTTACAATCTTACTTTCTGATTCTCTACTTGGTGACTGTTCATTCACCTTTTTGATCTGATCACTGCCTTGAATATCACAAAGTCCCTATTTCCATCTACTGTAGTTGGGTTTCTCTCCCCTCCCCCCCCCCCCCCAATTAGTGCAAGATCCTTTCTCATAACCACTCTTATTTCCAAGCTTCACACTTCTACCTTCAGCCTACCAGATACAGCCCTACCAGGTCATATCCTTCCACTTAATTCCCCCACTACCCAAGCCTCAGCCAGCCTGACAGCTTAGAGATCCTTGGATGGTGAACAATGCCCTGCCTCTTGGTTACACCATTACTTAACCAAGAAGAGCATATCTGTTAACATGCTATCAACCATGAGCACGTCAATCATAGTGGGCTAGCCCTGCCTTATACTGCAGTCTAACAGCTTCATTAACAGGCCTGGGATCTCCAGCTACACTATTCATATCTGTACTATTTTTTTTTTTCTCTCTACATATTGAGTGGGAGCTACATACATACTGAACTACCATCTGAGAACCAGGGGAACTGGGTTAAATTCCCCCTGCAGTTCCTTGTAACTGAGCTAAACTTTTTTTTTAACACACATGGCCCCAGTGAATAACCTGTGGCAAAAGCCAGAGGTGAACCCAGAAGTACTGAGGGGGACAAAGCTCAGGAGAGCAACAGCTGTCTGCTACTAGAAGCCAGCTTTAGTATTTCTATGCCTGTGAAAAGCTCGGTGGGCTACAGCCAGAACAGTGTGACGCCAGGGTCTGGCATAGATGCAAAGGGAGTGAGCAGTGAGTCGGCGGAATCCTGCCAATGAGGGACTATTGCTAAACAGTGCTACTTAGCTTTGGGGCAGCTGCGCAGACCCAGAACCCCGACACCTGAACAGCAACTTCTAGCACAACATCCTCTACTTCATAACTCACTCTGAAACATGTTCTAAATGGCTAAAGCCCAGTTTTAGTGCATATATTTAATCAGGGGCCTAGATGGGTAATGGCTTGGATGCTGGTCAGTCAAGAGTAGCGCTCCCTTCAGGCAGAAATGGATGTTGCTGGACACTGATGGCATCTGTTCATGGATTTTCAGAGCATCTCAGATAATTGGCATCAGGGGTCTCAAAGTCCCTCCTCGAGGGCCGCAATCCAGTCTGGCTTTCAGGATTTCCCCAATGAATATGCATGAGACCTATTTGCATGCACTGCTTTCATTGTATGCTAATAGATCTCATGCATATTCATTGGGGAAATCCTGAAAACCTAACTGGATTGTGGCCCTCGGGGACTTTGAGATCCCTGATTTACATCTACTGGCAGTAGTTCCCAACCTTGTCCTGGAGGACCACCAGCCAGTTGGGTTTTTGGGATGACCCTAATGAATATACATGAAAGATTTGCATATAATGGAGGTGAATTTCTTTCACATCAAGCAGCATTGTGGGGTAAAGACCTAGATAACTGCTTTCGCCCACTACTTATGAGGAATTCAGAAAACGTCTAAAAACAACTGTTCCTAAAGTATCTAGACAACTGACCCACTCATCTTTCTCCTCCATAGTGATTCCTCTGTCCTATTAATCTCTCTCTCCTCAACAATGCATTTCCGGTCCTATTAACTCCTCTTCCCCCTTCTTAAATTCAATCAATTTGTACCTCGCTTAATCTATTGTAAACCTCATAGAACTTAACGGTATTGCGATATATAAACTGTTGTTGTTGTTGTTGTTATTATTATATGCAAATCTTATGTATATTCATTAGGGTCATCCCAAAAACTCGACTGGCTGGTGGTCCTCCAGGACAGGGTTGGGGACCACTGCCCTATAACATCTTAAGCCATAGAGGTACTGCTTAGCTCAGGGCTGTCCCAAGTCCAGTCCTCAAGATCTACCGGCAGGCCAGGTTTTATGCATGAGAGAAATTTGCATACCAAGAAGGCAGTGCAGGCAAATCTCTCTCATGCATATTCATTGTGGATATCCAGAAAACCTGGCCAGCCAGTAGATCTCAAGGACTGGACTTGAGCAGCCCTGGCTTAGCTAAACACTATCTTTTTATTGGGCTACATACAACATCATAATAGGTTAGTCATAACAGTTCAACTTTTTACTATAGACTTTCCTCAAAACAGTACATGGCACAACTTAATGCTCTTAATGGCACAGGACACCTTATGCTGCAAGCATGCTCACGCACTACCTAGGATTGCAATGCTGCCCCAAATAATAGATACCCTGTTCTGAGCATATGCATTGCTATACTGGGACAGACTCTTCCATTAAGCCTAGGGTTACCATATTTTTCTTCAGGAAACCTCAGACACATTCTGCCTCTAGCCTTGCCCCCCCCCCCCCTATTTCTTCCAGATGAGCTCCAGTCATGTCTGGAGCATATGCAAATGTGTGATGTCATCTAAGCATGCTCAGAGGCCTTTGGATGCGACCGCTGCGACCGCAACTCATCAGGGCTTTTTAAAACCTAGACAAATACTGTTATCCCAGGACAAGAAGGCAGCATATTCTTAACGCATGGGTGACGTCACCGACGGAGCCCCGGTACGGACCTTTTTAACTAGAAAGTTCTAGTTGGCCGCACCGCGCATGCGCAAGTGCCTTCCCGCCCGACGGAGGAGAGCGTGGTCCCCAGTTTCTTCGTTTCCGCGGAGCGAAGAAGACGCATGCGTTTTCAACGGCCGTTGAAAAACTAATTTTTGCCTTCCCGCTCGCGTATTTTTTCACTTTTTTCCTTTTTTCTTATCAGATTCCCTTTATTTTTGTTTTCAAAAAAAAAAAACAACTCGTCGAGTTTTCCTTATTTTTTCAGGCCGGCCCCGGCGGGGCCTGTTGCCACCATACAGGCCTCCGGGTTCGATTTTGCGGAGGCCGTGTTTCCATTCATGCCCCCTCAACCGGGTTTTAAGAAGTGCCAGCGGTGTGCACGCCCGATCTCCCTCACCGACCCACACAATTGGTGCCTCCAGTGCTTGGGTCCAGAGCATCGGGCTGACGCCTGCACCCGCTGTGCTACGCTTAAAAAGCGTACTTTGAAAAATCGGCAGATCCAGCAAAATATTTTGTTTGGTACCAGATCTGCCATGGAACCGGTTGCGACGTCAACGGCACCACAAAAGTCGGCACTGACGACATCAACACCACCGGACCCTTCCTCGGGGTCGTTGGGCCCAGGTAAGCCGGCTAAGAAGCCTCTCACTTCCCTTGAGCGCCCTCCTGCCACGGTTGCGACACTGGCCCTCCCGGCACCGCACCGGCCCCGCAAACGCTCCGCTCCGATCTCGGTGAGTGCCTCATCATCGGCCTCCTTATCGCCGGAGCGTAGAGCGGCACCTATGGTACCGAAGAAGAAAAAAGCAGTACCGGTGCCTCCCCTGGACGACCGCATCGTGGCCATACTCCAAACACAGTTACAGGAGCAGCTGCAACAACGGCTCCAACAACTGTTGCCGGCATTGCTGGCACCGCACCTTCCGGTACGGGACCGGTCCGAGCCTCACACTGTCCCATCGGTGTCGACCCCCTCGGTACCGATTAATACTTCCATGCCGGTGCTCTTGGCAGAAACACCTACAGTACATACCCGTGATGCTGCCGACCCTGTCCGGTCCCAGGAACGACATCGGTCTTCTTCACCCTGTACCGCCTCAGTGCGCTCAGGCAAATCTCTTTCAAAGACCCGCCATGCCGAGCCCTCCACACCAATGTCCAAACGTACGCACCCCGACGTTAGGGACCCAGATTTGTGGGAAGACTCCCCTCACGGTACCAAGGAGGACACTTCGTCAACCGACGAAGAACCCTCCATGACCGACACCGTCTCCAAACCAGAGCAATCCTCTTTCTCCAAATTCCTTAGGGAGATGTCAGCAGCTCTTTCCATTCCCTTAGAGTCCGACTCTAAAAAGTCTCAGGCTTTCCTCGATGCCCTAGACTTTGAGCAACCTCCCAAAGAATTTCTGAAGTTGCCCGTCCACGACATCTTACGGGAAACTTTCTATAAACTGGGAAGCTCCCCTCACGGTTCCTGGAGCCCCTCGTAAACTGGATAGCTTGTACCGGGTTATTCCAATCCCAGGGTTTGATAAACCTCAATTGCCCCACGAGTCCCTCCTGGTGGAATCTACTTTGAAAAAATCTCAGGGTTCCAGTGTATGTCTCCACCCCTCCTGGCAGAGAGGGAAAAACCATGGATAAATTTGGTAAGCGCCTTTTCCAAAATGCCATGTTAGCCAATAGAGCCAACAACTACACCTTCCACTTCTCCTTCTACATGAAGCATCTGGTGCAACAGCTCTCCTCCTTACAGAAATACCTTCCTGAACGTAAGGTCCCTCTTTTCCAGCAACATATTTCCAGCCTCCTCCAACTCAGGAAATTCATGGTTCGCTCCATCTACGACTCATTTGAGCTGACCTCTCGCGCATCTGCCATGGCGGTGGCCATGCGACGTTTGGCATGGCTGAGAGTCTCTGACCTGGACATTAACCACCAGGACCGCCTGGCTAACGCACCTTGTCTGGGTGATGAACTCTTCGGAGAGTCCCTGGACTCAACAACCCAGAAACTCTCAGCACATGAGACCAGGTGGGACACTCTGATTAAACCTAAAAAGAAGACTCCACCTGCTCGCACCTACAGACAGCAGTCTTCATACCAGCGCAGGTTCTCGGCCAGACCTCTCAACCTGCCTCAACAGCAGCCTCGCCGACCTCGTCAACAGCATCAATCTCAGGCTCGCTCAGTCTCACCAACCTGCCAAGCCTCTCCCTCCATCAAAACCATCTCAGCCCTTTTGACTTTTTCCTCCAGGGCATAGCCAGTCTCCCATCATCATTGCCTCTTCCTCAGCCTATCAGAGGTCGCCTCCAAATCTTCCTCAACCGTTGGGAGGTCATCACATCAGACCAATGGGTCCTCAACATCATTCGCCACGGCTACTCTCAACTTCCAGACTCTTCCACCAGACAATCCTCCCGTAGAGTCTGCTTCTCACTCCTCCCAAACCCCCCTCCTCCTGAGGGAGGTCCAATCCCTCCTTCTCAATGCCATCGAAGAGGTGCCTCCGGACCAAAGGGGTCAGGGATTCTACTCCCGCTACTTCCTGGTTCCCAAGAAGACAGGAGACCTTCGTCCCATCCTCGATCTCAGGGACCTCAACAAGTGTCTAGTCAAGGAGAAGTTCAGAATGCTCTCCCTTGCCACGCTTTACCCTCTTCTCTCTCAACACGACTGGCTATGTTCCCTGGACCTCAAAGAGGCCTACACTCACATCCCAATCAATCCGACTTCACGTCGCTACCTACGGTTCAGATACAGCACCGTCACTATCAGTACAAAGTGCTACCTTTTGGCCTCGCTTCATCGCCCAGGGTGTTCACCAAGTGCCTTATTGTGGTGGCGGCCTTCCTCAGGTCTCACAACCTCCAGGTGTTCCCCTACTTGGACGATTGGTTGGTGAAAGCACCTACGTCTCCACTTGTGCTACAAGCCACTCATCACACCATCTCTTTCCTCCATCTCCTGGGGTTCGAGATCAACTACCCCAAGTCGCATCTGCTTCCCACGCAGCGACTTCAGTTCATTGGAGCAGTTCTTGACACCACACTAATGAGGGCGTTTCTCCCCTCCGACCGTCAACGGACCCTGCTCCACCTCTGTCGTCAGGTGCTCCTTCATCACTCCATTCCTGCCCGACAGATGATGGTCCTCCTGGGCCACATGGCCTCGACGGTCCATGTGCTTCCTCTGGCGCGACTCCACCTCAGGACACCTCAATGGACTCTTGCCAACCAATGGTCACAGACCACAGATCTTCTTTCTCATCCCATCTCTGTGACATCGTCTCTTCAGCAATCTCTTCAATGGTGGTTGAACTCCTCAAATCTTTCCAGGGGTCTACTCTTTCATCTACCCCCTCACTCCATGATCATAACCACGGATGCCTCCCCCTATGCGTGGGGAGCTCACCTGGGAGATCTACGCACCCAGGGACTCTGGTCCCCTCAGGAGCGTCAACATCACATCAATTTCCTGGAACTCAGAGCCATGTTCTATGCTCTCAAGGCCTTCCAGCACCTTCTCTGCCCTCAGGTCCTTCTCCTGTGCACAGACAATCAAGTCGCCATGTACTACATAAACAAGCAAGGCGGCACCGGATCTCGCCTCCTTTGTCAGGGGCTCTCAGCATCTGGACCTGGGCCACGGCTCGCAATCTCTTCCTCAAGGCTGTCTATATTCAGGGCGAACAGAACTCCCTGGCCGACAATCTCAGCCGCATCCTTCAACCTCACGAGTGGACTCTGGACCCTTCAACACTCCACTCCATCTTTGCTCGCTGGGGCACTCCACAGGTGGACCTCTTTGCAGCGCCTCACAACCATCAGCTACCCCAGTTCTGTTCCAGACTCTTCTCTCCTCATCGTCTGACCCCAGATGCATTCCTGCTCGACTGGACGGATCGGTTCCTCTATGCCTTTCCTCCACTACCTCTGATGTTGAGGACGTTATCCAAACTCCGCAGGGACAGGGCCACCATGATTCTCATCGCTCCTCGGTGGCCTCGCCAACACTGGTTCTCCCTCCTGCTTCAGCTCAGCTCCAGGGAGCCCATTCCTCTTCCTGTGTTTCCTACTCTACTTACACAGCACCGTCAGTCTCTACTGCATCCCAATCTGTCTTCGCTCCACCTGACAGCTTGGTTTCTCTCAGGCTGACCTCTCCAGAGAATCTGTCTCAGCCTGTCCGTCGCATTTTGGATGCCTCCAGGAAACCGGCCACCCTCCAATGTTACCATCAGAAGTGGACCAGGTTCTCCTCTTGGTGTCTACTGCATCATCACGATCCCACCTCATTAGCGGTGGAAACTGTACTGGACTATTTGCTCTCTCTGTCAGATGCTGGCCTCAAGTCTACCTCAATCAGAGTCCACCTCGGTGCCATCACTGCGTTTCATGAGCCTATCCTCGGAAAACCTCTCACGGCTCATCCACTGGTTTCCCGGTTCATGAGAGGCCTCTTCAATGTCAAACCACCTCTGAAGCCTCCTCCTGTCTGGGACCTGAATGTGGTTTTATCAGCCCTCATGAAACCCCCTTTTGAGCCTCTTGCCACAACTTCGCTCAAACTTCTAACATGGAAGGTGCTTTTCCTCATTGCCATCACCTCTGCCAGGAGGGTTAGTGAGATGCATGCACTGGTCGCCGATCCACCGTTCACTGTTTTTCACCATGACAAGGTGGTTCTGCGTACCCATCCTAAATTCCTTCCCAAGGTGGTCTCGGCTTTTCACCTCAACCAGTCCATTGTGTTGCCTGTCTTTTTCCCTAAACCCCATTCTCATCCTGGGGAACAGGCGTTGCACACGCTGGATTGTAAGCGTGCCCTTGCATACTACCTTGACCGTACCAGGGCTCACCGCTCGTCCCCTCGGCTCTTTCTGACCTTCGATCCTAACCGTCTAGGTCGTCCTGTCTCTAAACGGACGCTTTCCAACTGGCTTGCTGCCTGTATTGCGTTCTGTTACGCTCGGGCCGGTCTCTCACTGGAAGGTGCTGTCACGGCCCACAGGGTCAGAGCTATGGCTGCTTCTGTGGCTTTCCTCCAGTCCACGCCCATCGAGGAGATCTGCAAGGCTGCCACTTGGTCCTCAGTTCACACGTTCACTACCCACTACTGTCTGGATGCCTTCTCCAGACGGGATGGACACTTCGGCCAATCTGTGTTACAAAATTTATTTTCCTAATGGCCAACCATCCCTCCTCCCTCTCTGTTAGCTTGGAGGTCACCCATGCGTTAAGAATATGCTGCCTGCTTGTCCTGGGATAAAGCACAGTTACTTACCGTAACAGGTGTTATCCAGGGACAGCAGGCAGATATTCTTACGTCCCACCCTCCTCCCCGGGTTGGCTTCTTAGCTGGCTTATCTTAACTGGGGACCACGCTCTCCTCCGTCGGGCGGGAAGGCACTCGCGCATGCGCGGTGCGGCCAACTAGAACTTTCTAGTTAAAAAGGTCCGTACCGGGGCTCTGTTGGTGACGTCACCCATGCGTTAAGAATATCTGCCTGCTGTCCCTGGATAACACCTGTTACGGTAAGTAACTGTGCTTTTTGGAAAGTCCTTCCAGGAGCCCTGACAGTTCTCTAAAGAGGACATGTGCGGGTTTCCCAGATGTCTGGCAACCCTAATTAAGCCCAATATCTTAACAGTTGCCAATCCAGCTGAGTAACCTGGTAAGATCTAAGAGTGAAACAATTTCACTGCTACTTCATGAAATATTCAAGGAAAATTAAATTAGAGCAGTTTTGGATCTTTAAACACTGGAGTCATTTGGTTTGAATAAAGTTGCATGGATGATTTAGCCATTATAGTTGAGGGTTGCTTTTAAATCACATTACCATGTCACTAGTGGTTAATACGCCACGTCTATGTTTGAAATGTGAATGAAATTGAAGTGAAATCGGTGTGAGGTGAGACTGTCGGGTGAAGTTTAAAAGTTTTCTCTGCATTTAAGACAATTATGTTAGCAATTGTTTTATGGAGTAATTTTGATTTTAACAGGGGGATATTGCCTTGAAACAGCCTGTATGGGTGAGACATGAATTCATATCAGGGGTTTGATTAACAGCATAAGATTGCACCTGCAGGAATTTAAAATGCCCATCCATTTGTCCATAAAGACTTATTAGTAAACATACGTGGCTCTTTAACATGCAGTCCACGAGGATTTTTTTTTTTGATACTGCACTAAAGTTCAGCATGAGAGGCATTTTATGGAGGTTCAGAAGATCTAGCCAATTATCATTTTGTTCTAATAGTGCTGAGTGTTGCGTAAGCACCTGCATTTGTTCATCCATATGTCCAAAGTAGTCTTTATTAGTTTGTGCCATGATTAATCTTAAATAGGAAGTAAGGCACTTATTTCAAAGGTAATTTAGGATGTGCTAACTAGGATCAGCACTAAACCACACATCCAGGCAATATCAACGAGCACAAAAATTCACCAATATATCTTAATTAGTCCAAATTTTGCAGGTGTTCAATTAAGTATTCATGTTATGAGTTTAAAATTCATGGTTTTCAAAATTGGAACATTCTCAATTTCCAACCTTCTATTAATGAGCAGAAAAACTTTCACTATCTTGCATTTGCACTGGGAAAAGCCTGCCAACAAAAATTCATGTTTCGCCCATGCAGGCTGTTCAGGGCAATATCCCCCTATAAAAAAAAAAAAAATCCAAATTCCATAAAACCATTGCTAAATAAGGAGTGTAGACACTTGAAGAGCTGGGACATCATTTCTTTATTCCAGAAGAAAGAGACCAGGGTACCAACATCACTGGTCTCTTCTGATCTTTCTGCCACAGTACAATATACTGGGTTCTCAACTTTTCTCCCTCCCTAACTTAAATCCTTTATTTCCAGGATGCCACTGTCCATGCCTTTCCCTAACACTTGACTCTTAATTGCATGTTCTGTGCCACTTGGGATTTTCCTCACTGTCCTTCATTCCTAACCTGAAACAGTATACTTATCTACTACTTCCCTTTTACAGGCACACATGTATCGCAGCATAAACTGCAGTGTTTCTCAAGCAGGTCTTGGAGCACCCTGTAGCCCATGGATCTCAAAGTCCCTCCTTGAGGGCCGCAATCCAATCAGGTTTTCAGGATTTCCCCAAAGAATATGCATGAGCTCTATGTGCATGCACTGCTTTCAATGCATATTCATTGGGGAAATCTGAAAACCCGACTGGATTGCGGCCCTCAAGGAGGGACTTTGAGATCCCTGCTGTAGCCCGTCTAGTTTTTTGATATAGCCACAGAATGTAACACTTGGAGCAGTGTCCCACAAACTTTCTTGAGCGGTGGCACACTAAAGGTAGTGGCCGTGGCTTGAGGCAACCGGAAGTGCGCAGATATCGCCGTGATGACATCACACGCATGCGTGACATGTCGATGGCCACGTGTGTGTGAAGGCCCTCCAGGAGGACCCTGAGATGCCCATGGGGGGGTTGCCAGAAGGGAAGAGGGTCAGAGAGAAGGAAGGTGCTGGCACCCACTGATTGCTTACAGGACATGCTGAAGGCAGTCAGCAGGTACCAGCACTTCTTCTCCTCCCCAGCGTACCATGGCACACCTGAAATCTCAGGAGGTACACTGACTTAGAGTGTACTCTCCATTACATGCAACTCTAATGCATATTAATACCTGAATTAAACTGCTGAGAACCCCCTAGCAAGTCTTATCAAAAGGTCCTGATCCATTGTTGCATGGTTAAAATTAATGAACCACACAATTGCTAGTTGGGCAAGTAACTTATCCCCTGCTAGCTCTTCACTGCACAATCAAGAACCTGAATTAACCAGCCCTTCCTATTCAAGAGCTTGGTTGAGTCGCCAACTCATGCTTCCCTAAATGAATCCTTGGTAATTAGGTCTTTCTGTCCAAAGAATATCAACATGGTTAAGCAGTCACCTACGGCAGACTTGCTTTTTTGAGGGAGGGGTGATGAGAGGTTCTCAAGTGGCACTTTCTCAACATAGAAGGTATGTTAGAAAACACATCTTTAATTAGATGATGGCCTCCTTCTTCCCAGGTATATAGGGGAGTCCAAGGGTCCTAATCAAATTGAGTAGGGGCACCAGGGTTTGCCTAGGTTCTTACTTGGTTCTTATATTCCTTGGTGCTTCTGTTGCAACCAAAACTGATCTGTAGTACAACTTGAACTATGTCGCATCTAACTCTACCACTACAGTTTAACATAAGCTTTAGTGTTGGTTGCCTAGACTAGGTATTTACTACAGAGCAGACATGAACTCAGATTGGCTAAGGCATAAGCACAAATCCATATTTAAAGAGCAGGACTGGTTCAACTTAATGTTTCTCTAGTTTAACCAAGTAAAAGTTTTGTGATGGTGTGTTATTTTTTTTTTTTTTAGCCAACCCATTTTTTAAGGGAAGTTTTTCACCATACAGGAAGGGTCAGCTTTCAAAGCCAGACATCTATATATACTGAATTTTTGTTCCTGGCTTAAGTGCCATTGGCTAAATATTAAGGCTTCACTTGGTAGTGGCTTGACCTCTGGAATCTGGTGTAATAGTATTAAGTGCTTGGAAATAAATTCTAGATTGTTCTATAGTAGCTCTTGGGAGTTAAGAGAGCACACAGTGCTGCTGAATAGATTACAAATCTTGGTGAAAAGGAAACTACAATTGTAGAAATGAGGAATCTTGTCCTGTAAGTGCTTGCCATGTGCACCACTGATATTGTGGACTTGAAGCGGTGCGACTTCAAAACAGCCATCAGCTGTGATCTTTGACAGTGGCTTAAAGCCTGGCATTTTCTCCTGTCAGGTTGAATCCACTTCTGTTATTCCCTAGTCATCTGCTGAAAAGATCTAAGGCTGCTTTTTTTTAACTAAATGTGGTAGAAATCTGCTAAAACAGATTCTACACAGCACTTAAGGCATTTACATTTTATTTTTGAAGTTTGCTAATGGAATATTGATACACTTCTTAGGCAAAATAACCTAGAGGCACTTTCCACTAAGTGCTCATAACTCCGTTATCTAGTTGGCACACTAGCTGGTTAATAAATACCTTCCCAGGCCATGATGTACTCGCTCCCCCCCCAAAAAAAAAAAAATTATTTAAACTCGTCAGCATACATAGTAAAATACACTTCTCCCTCCATATTTGTGGTTTCCGTATCTACGGTTTCACTTATTCACGATTTTTTGGCTGCTGACTCCACCCCCCCAAATATCACCAAAGTTTTTTTCCTTTCTGTACAGTAACAAAGTGTATCACTTACCATTACTGTGCTGTAACTCTAAAAATTGCTGCTTCCATGCTTTCTCCCACAAATGTGCAATGAGAAAAACGCTTCCCAGCATTCCTAGAGAGAGAGGCTTTTTCCCAGCATGCAAATTGCTGGTTGGCTTCCCTGAAATCGCTGCTTGCTTGCCTGCCCCTGAAAAGTTATTTGCGGTTTCAATAGTAAAAATGACACTTTCCCAAAACTGCAAATAACAGTTAGTTATTCGCGGTTTTTGCCATATTCGCACCTATTGGCCGCCTGTATCCACTGCGAATACGGAGGGAGAAATATACTACAAAAACACTAATTTCTTGATGTGCTGTTGAACATGAGAATGGATTACCTCTAAACATGTCTGTCCTTTAAAGGTCCCCTTAATGTTGCTCAACAGTTTTTGGGGGTTTTTTTGGGGGGTGCAGGGAAGGCCTAAAAGGTTGCATTTTTCTATACAGTAACTAGCAGGATAGAGGTTTTAGACTTTCTAAACCCCATGCCTTTGAAGAACTTGTGTGGCAAGGTGACTTTTTTAAAACTTTTCTGCTTTTTGTTTCAAGGGGTAAAGTCAAAATGTGAGGACTCTCAGTTCCAGTGTGACAATGGCCGGTGTATTACTTTCTTATGGAAGTGTGATGGGGATGAAGACTGTCTTGATGGCAGCGATGAGACTTCCTGTGGTAAGCTGCCGAGTTTAACAAGCTTA
The DNA here is from genome assembly GCF_902459505.1 of Geotrypetes seraphini. Taxonomy (NCBI): domain Eukaryota; kingdom Metazoa; phylum Chordata; class Amphibia; order Gymnophiona; family Dermophiidae; genus Geotrypetes; species Geotrypetes seraphini. The sequence continues at coordinate 478,088,588 of NC_047084.1, forward strand.
TTTAATGTGCTGGCAAATCATGTAATACTGAACTTGTTCTTGTTTCTTTTACTTTCTCTTCCCCCCCCTCCCCTGATAATCAATAGCAAAATATCAGACGAGGACATAGTCAAATCTCTACACTGGAAGAAGTTTTAAAAGCAATAGGCGAGGCAAGCGGGTTGTCCAATCCATCATATTGGAGGCTGCCCTCTGCCTAGAGCAGGGGTGGACAGTGGCATAGTAAAGGGGTGGGGGCAGACCGCCCTGGGTGCCATCTTGGCAGGGACACTGGCTCCACTCCTCTCCTCCTCCTCTTCCTCTAACTCTTGCCAGCAGAAACAGCATCTCCAACCTGCAGCTCTCTGAAGACACTTTCTGCGAGGAAAGAGGGAGAGCCGAGGCCAGCATAGTCAGCAGGTTGGAGATGCTGCTCACACCAGCAAAGTTAGAGGTTTGGGGGGGGGGGAGGGTGGAGGCAGAGGGTGGGGGGAGAGAGGGCAGGGGGCACAACCACCCTGGATGTCTCCTACCCTTGCTGTGCTACAGAGGGTACATAGCCAATAGGGATCCCCTTTTAGTCTTTTGGTTCCCCTGCCATCAACATTTAGCCAGAAATAGCAATAGCCTTGGAGCAAAGGCAGTAGGGCAGGGATCTCAAAGTCCATCCTTGAGGGCCAGAATCCAGTCGGGTTTTCAGAATTTCCCTAATGAATATGCATTGAAAGCAGTGCATGCACCTAGATCTCATGCATATTCAGTGGGGAAATCCTGAAAACCTGACTGGATTGCGGCCCTCGAGGAGGTACTTTGAGACCCCTGCAGTAGGGTAACACTCGGAGCCCTCTTCGTATAGGCCAGGGGTAGGCAATTCCGGAGCCAGGTCGTTTTCAGATATTCACCATGAATATGTATGAGATGGATTTGCATGCACTGCCTTCTTGAGATGCAAATCTATCTCATGCATATTTATTGTGGATATCCTGAAAACCTGACCTGGCTCCGGCTCTCGAGGACCGGAATTGCCTACCCCTGGTATAGGGCTTAGTGATAATCGGATGCTGACTGCAACTAGGGTTCCACTTCTGAGATATTAGCTAAGCATAAAGGAAAATAGAAACTATGGAGGGAAACTCCTGTACCTTTTGGAATCTATATAGCCCCTGCCTTGGATATTTTAGGGAATCTAGCTAGAAAATGCCCAGATTGACTGATAAGGGCAAATGTATCTTGTTTTTTAGGTACTTGTTTGCATGAATCCTTCATTAATTTAGTCTTTAGGCTAGGTTCAAAAATGCAAAGCCTTTATACCTAGCTCTAGTCTTAGGACAGCAGTCTTATGAATCTTAACTTTTTTTTTCTTGGTGTAAAACCCCCTACTGGTGATATGATGTGATCGGGGACCACCAGGCCAGTTGGGTTTTCAGGATAGCCCTAATGAATATGTATGGAGCAGATTTGCATGCCTGGCGCCTCCATTATAAGCAGACCTCTCTTATGCATATTCATTAGGGCTATCCTGAAAACCCAACTGGCCTGGTGGTTCTCCAGGACAGGGTTGGGAACCACTGGTCTGGTGAATTGTGCTTAGAGGTTCAGATAGCTTATTGCTAGTAGCAATAGCATTCACTTTGAGCTGATCCTACTGGAGCTCCCCAGGTACACTTAAACACAGCTTTAATATGAAGACTTATACAGACTGACATGGAATATAAAGTATATGAATCTCTAAAAGCCTTCATTTTGTATGATTGAAGTAAATATGTAACTGAAAGTCAATTAGGTTTAGGCTATGTTCTTCCTCTCCTGAGTTCTTTGAATTACACTTGTTCTCCAACATGCTTAATCTAAATAGTGTAAACTTTTTTTATTTTTTTATTTTTTTTCTTAGAGAAGAAAACATGCAAGGAGTCTGACTTTATTTGCCGGAATGGACAGTGCATTCCTAACAGGTGGCACTGTGATGGAGACTTGGACTGTGAGGATGGATCTGATGAGAGCCTTGAGCTTTGCCGTGAGTTTAAGCTTTTAAGCTTTGAAATACCTTGAGTCTGTTTATGAAATACAAATATGATAGGAACTTCAAATTTGATAAATGAAGGACACATGAATAGTAACATTTCTTTCCTTTCCAGCATCTTTGAGTATACATCTTCAAATTAAAAAGTAGCTAGATAACCAGTTCAAGGTTATTCATTTTTTTTTTTTTAAGTTTCATTTTGCAAAAACTATACAATACAAAGCATCTCAAGAAGTATAAACAAACATTGTAAATAATACAGAAACGGCAAAATCCCAATCCCACCAGTCCCCCCCACCTTGCTTCCCTCCAAAGAGCCTCCCCCCCCTCGAAGAGCACATGTAGAATTCTAATGGCAGTACACACGCCACAAGGCAAAGAGCAAATACAAAAAGAAGGCCAGTTTGTAACAATCTAAAAAAGCATTATCCCCATATGGATTCAGAAAGAACGTTGGGCGAAGCCAAAGCCTCTCTCCAGTGTCGATAGATGGCCCAAATTTTCTGAAAAGCAGGTAGCCTGCCAGATTTGAAAGCTGAAAGTTTCATCATTGGACAAATATTATCAAATTTCCTCAACAAATGAATCAGTTTAAGGTGATTTCTGGCTGATTCCTCTCCCTCCCTTCACTTTCCTGAACTCTTAGTTTTTTTTAAAGTCGGGCCTAAACTGTTGAACAATGATACATAGTTCAGAAGGATAACTGTATTAAGTTGGGTCACTTTTTTTTTTTTTTTTTTAGTCCACTGTCCTGCACTACAGGATCCACCTTGATTGCTCAAGTTTGAATGAAAGGAATAGGGACTTCCCAAAGTCGCCTACAAAGAGAAAAAGTAGGGAATGCCAACAAAATAGAAAACTTGGTTTAAACTTGACACTTGTCATTCTTTAAGACCAAGTGTCAAGTATGCATAAAATAAATGCCACCCCCCACCAAAGAGTTGAGAGGAAGGACTTGAACTGGTACCATGTTTCAGCATAACTGCCGGCCTCATTCACAATGATTTGAACTTCTGTAGAAATTTTTGCATTTAGTTCAGGGATTAAACTCTCAAAGGAAATTGTCCTCCAAGTACTTTCACTGATAAAGGGTAAAATTTTGAATGCCCCCCTCCCCCCCCCAAGTCTGAGGGTAGTAACTTAAAAGTACGGAGCAGAAGCCATGTCAAACAAGACTTAGGCATTATACTAAACACTTTGAGCAACATATGTTGCTAGTTAGCTGCTAACTGCTAATGTACTAAAATTGGTTATAGTTATTGGTAGTATAACTGTGTAGTAAGCTCCAGTAAACTGCTTCATGTTGACGCTTCATACCCCATTTGACTTTTTCCACTTTTTTTTTTCCTGCACTGATTTAAAAACTCACCTAGTTACTGTTTTATTGCTGTGTCTGCACTTGACATGCTAAATGCATACGTCCCATCAATGATCTAGACAACTTAGGCCCTGTTTCCAAAGGACTCGCTTTGATTTCATAATGCATAAGATGACATTTTTGTATTCAGTGTAATTATTCCTTGCAGATATGAGAACTTGCCGAGTGAATGAGATCAGCTGTGGCCCTCAGTTGCCACAGTGCATCCCGATGTCTTGGAAATGTGATGGTGAAGTTGATTGTGAAAGTGGAGAGGATGAAAAGAGCTGCGGTAAGCCACAATCTCTTGCCTTTTTTATCTTTACTCTTCAGTCCTTTTTTGTGCTCAACATTTAGAATTCTGAAATGAAATGTGAGGTAAAGTAAACTTGTTTAAATACTAATTTTGTGCAATGCATATTCCTCCCAAGTGTGTACTACCGTATATCGAGTTGCATATATATGATTTGAATACATGTTAAATCATGTTACATAGTGTAATCATATTTTGTTCCTGGGCAGTAAGTGTGACTGCTTAATTGACCAAGCCTAAAATAGAGAAAATGTCTTATTTCCATAACACTTTGCTTTTGTGACAGCATAGTCAAATTTTTTTTTAAATTTACCTATTTATATGAAAACACAGAATCTTCATCATTTCATTCTTAGTCATAAGAGCAACATATGAATCACAATTAACATGTATTTATACTGAAATTATATAAAGATGACCACAGGAGATTTAGAAGTGAGTAGCCTGTGAGACTTGTGATTATATTTGTAACTCGTGTCGCTAATTAGCCCCCAGATGTAGTCTAATGTTTCCATATTGTCTCTGCAGCCCTAATATATACAAACCGAGTATATTTTCAATGTCAAGGAGTCAAAACAAATTGAATGCTGGCCGTAAGATGCTAAAACATATCAGATTTTGTATAGATGTAAATCTCCTTGGAAGTGATTCCAGAGATTTGGAAATCCTAAATATGCAATACCTGAGACTTTATAACAAGCCAATAAGTATAACTGAATTTTAACATGATTATCACCACAAAAAGCAATTACAAAACGGGCTCAAATCTAATTTTGGTTATGGTGCGGAAGATTGCAATGCAAGCATCTCCAATTGCCAGCTCATGAGGTAGACCTGAACAGATATAAAATGCTGCTGTATGGAGACTCACACTCCAATCAATAAATCGGATCATAACCTCACTAAGTCATGGTATGTTTACTAATGTTAATAGCGTATATATTCTCTTACCTCTCCTAACTCTCTTCACAGTGAATAATACAACATTTTATAGATCCTCAGAAGTACCATCTAGCACTCGTAGAAATTCATTGTGTCAAGCTTTATGCACTACTTCCTCCCCGGATCTTCATACTTTGATGTTAAATTTATAAATACTTTTTTTCCACTTTAGTGTATAAATGGTTGAAATGCTTAGCTTTAAATGTGTGGTCATGCTTTCAGGGATTTATACCGCCAACATGTTTCACCCAAAGGGGTTTTATCAAGGCACCATATAGCTTTCTAAAGCTTAACGCCGCTGTAACCGACCATTGAATGATCCGGTGAGGAAGTACATAAAGCCTGACAATGAATTTGTTTGAGTGCTAGGTGGTACTTCTTTTTTTTTTTTATTTCAATAATTTTATTGAATATTATAAATAATATACAAAAAGCAGTTCAAGTACATAAAGATTGAATAAAAAAAAAAAATAGTGATGTATAAACAAGAGAAACCATAATTGCATTCATTTGCATATAACAGACTAGTAAGAAGAATTCAATGTATTTGAAACTGCTAAGAAAAGAAATAGAAAGGATAGATGAAGCAGAGATGATGAAATAAAAGAAAGGAAAAGAGAAAAAAAAAAAAAAAAAGAGAGATAGAGAAAGAGAGAGAGAGTGAGAGAGTGGCAGAAGTGTCTACGAGGCAGAGTGAACATATGAATCTAAGAATGACCAAGGTGATTTATTTCGCACCAAATTTGTAGAGAAACGGGATATCGTATTCTTTTCATATGCATATGATTCGAATTTGTGGTACATGCTCAAAGAGTTCCACCAAAAGGTGTAGTCTAGTAGTGTGGATGACTTCCAATTTTTCAAAATGTGCATAAGAGCTGTCACAAACATGGTGTCAATGAGTTTAGGAGGACAGTTTGATAGTGCAAAACAAGGATGTTGAGAACGAAGGATTATAATGTCCATGGAAATATCTTCTGAACATTTGGTAATAGATTTTATAGTGTCCCATATACGAATCCAAAAGGAATGAACCATAGTGCAGTGAAGAAGCATGTGATCAAGAGTTCCAGGCTCTTTCAAACAGTTCCAGCAAGTAGGATCTTGTTTCAGTTTTGCTTTCCACATTCGAAATGAAGTCCATATAGCATTCCACATAACAAAGAACATTGATTGTGAAACTCTTGCAGATAATAGAGGACGGTTTGTAGATGACCAGAAGAGTTCCCAGTCTATTTCAGAAAGTGTGGTCGTTAGGATAGAACCCCAATGGTTCATAGATTGAGGTGTAAAGGTGAAGGTGTGGTCTCTTAAGATACTATAAAAAAAAAGATATCGCCTTACCTTTCAGTAAAGCCAAAGTAGACCAGTGACGAATAGTTTGTTGTGAGGTCATAAAGTCAAGGCGGATTTGAACATTAGATAGAATTCCAGTAAGCGTAAGCCATTGAGGATATGTAGAGGATGGGAGTGAGTTTACAGAACAGAAGGTATCAAATGGGACAAATGAAGTGGAGGAGATTAATTGATGAACAAACCACACACCCGCCCGCTGCCACCTCTTCCATGAAAGAGATTACCCTTATTTTGAATTTTAGGATTATTCCAAAGGGACAGGAGTGGGCCTTCAGCAACAGAGATCTCAGCCGCTGCATCTAATAGTTGAAAAGCATGTTGCGTTGCACTTAGCAAAGAATATTTTCTCAAGTGTCTAGGTATCGACACTGTAAGGAAGCAGGAGATGTGTAGTGGTGCACATAAAAAGCATTCCATTTCAAACCATGCTGGTTGATCCTGTGGATAAGAATCAGCAATCCAATGAGCTCCGTATTTGGCTAAGGATGCGATGTAATAATAATAAAAATCAGGTAAATTTAAACCACCTTTAATCTTAGAGGCTTTCAGCTTGGCGAGAGCAATACGAGGTTTTTTCTTGTTCCAAATAAATTCAGAAATTTTCGTATTAAGCCAATGAAAGAGTGACTTATGGCAGAGAAGGGGAAGCATAGATAGAGTATAATTAATTTGTGGGGCTAAGGTCATTTTAATGGAGACTATTCTACCCCACCAGGACAAATAAAGCGGGGACCAACGAGATGTAGTACTTAAAACTAAGTTTTTGATTTTAGATATATTGAGATTCTGAGCAAGTAAAGGGTCTTTATGTATTAAAATCCCCAAATATTTTACAGCTCCTTGTGACCATGGAAAAGGAAAATGAGCTAGATCTGAGGAGGAAATGTGATCATTTAGCGGAAAGATCTCTGATTTCTCCCAATTAACAGAATATCCAGATATTTGAGAGAATTGAGAGACGATGTGGATAAAATGCGGTATAGAGACAAGAGGATCCTTGAGAAAGAGAAGAACATCGTCAGCATAAGCTGCTAGTTTAATATCTCTACTGGACAAGGGAACACCTTTAATTAAGGAACATTGTCGGATAGCTGACAATAGAGGTTCCAATGTTAAATCAAATAGTAATGGTGAGAGGGGACAGCCTTGACGGGTACCTCTATGGAGGGAAAATCTATTAGAGAGAATTGTTAATCAGAATACGAGCCGTGGGTTGTCTGTATAATGTTTCTATCCAGTCTGTAAAAAAAGAATCAAAGTTGTACCATTTCAGTACTCGAAATAAGAAAGGCCACTCCACTCGGTCAAATGCCTTCTCGGCATCAATGGCTAGACCAATCACAGGATCAGACATTGTTTTGGCGTGAGCATTGATATGATGAAATAAACGAAGGTTATCTCCTATGTATCTATGTTTGATGAATCCAGTTTGATCTCCATGTATGAGAGATGGGATCACTGTGGTGAGTCTTAGTGCAAGTAATTTAGCCATAATTTTGTAGTCCAAATTGAGAAGAGAGATAGGACGAAAATTTTTAACCAGAGTAGCATCTTTGTCTGGCTTGGGAATAACTACAATCGTAGCCTCAGTGAAATTAAATTGCTTGTCCGGAGTGGAGTGGAGGAAATCATAATATGTAAGGTGGTACTTCTGAGGATCTATAAACGTTGTTGTTCACTGAAGAGTTAGGAGGGGGTAAGAGAATATATACCCTTCCAATCTGAAGTTTGGGTTATACTCACAGAAAATTTAACTTGGAACTATTATGCTGTTTGGTTAATTTACTAATGTTAATAGTACACATTATGCATTGTGTGGGTCCCCCTCTCTGCAAACTTTAGGTGAAGATGAAGGGAATACTTTTCAGCTGTCTGATTGTGATGCAGGGTCATGGGAAAGATACCTGCTTTCTCCAATATATTGATGTTCGTTGGTAAGCCAGTTGTATCAATTAGTTATTGCTTTGAGTAGGCTGACACTTTCTATATCGGTGTCTCGCAACTGTGCTGCAGCAGTGGTGTGCCACAGATTCCAGGTGTCCCATGAGATTCCAGAATTAAAATTCCCTTAAATTCATAAAATATACACTAGAATAGATGACATGTGTACAAGTGTCACCACTGACTCCTCTCCATCCTGGCGTAAGGGTTCTAGAATTTATAAGGGAGGGGTTTGTCAGGTTGGGTGGTATGGTGTGTGTGTGTGTGTGTGTGTGTGTTTTGGGTTTTTTTTTCTTAATCCTTCTGAATTTTATTTTTTAGGTTTCTGTTTCGGAAATGGTAGCAACAGAACTGTACATGTTAAAGGGACAGTTGCATCAGGGACCTATAGAGGCATAATACCTGCTTTGGCTTTTTTTAGAAGCCATTATAAAACTAGACCATTTCCTAGGATTCAGAATGACTTAAAGATCTTTTTCTTGGGGTGGGGGGTGTTAACAGAGAAAAGCCCAGCATTTTAAGATGTCCCCTTTCATTCATTTTGTATTATGAAGTTGTCTGCTGTTAATGTCTAGCCCAGTCTCCTAGAATCACAAGATCTTCAGGTTCCTCCTACTTCTCTGCCATTAACTGCATTTGAGGAATGGCAGCACCAGGCCAGTTGCTGGACAAAATATAGATGTGCTTCCCCCCCCTCCCTTGTAGACTCATGTGATCTATTCTGAATCAAGTGTACTATACCTCCTAGATTTAGGCACTGAAGAAACTTATTTGACCCTGAAGTTATAAGGTCGGTCTTTTCTTTAAATGCCAAATTGGATAAGGTGCTCATGCCAAAGGCGGAATTTACTACAAAATTCTGATAGCTCTTTATGTAACAAGGTACTGAGCTCAGTGCTAGATAAAAACAAAAACAAAACTGGATACAGATGTTCTGGAGATAATTTGTTATACACGGACATATAAAAACATAAAAATTCAATTAAAGTACAATGATAAAAAATACGGTGATAAAAATAATGGTTTATATATCGCAGGACTGAAGTTCTATGCGGTTTACAAAGATTATAAATGTTACAAATTGAGTAGAATTGACAGTTAATATCCATTGATTAACAGTTCTAGAGATCAGGTATTGAGAGATTGTGCGAATCAGTTTCCTATGTACTTTAAGAACAGATATGTTTTCAGTTGTCTCCTAAATTCCCCATATGTATTGGCAAGCATAAGTAGTTTCAGATCGTTGCCCCATAATGCTGCTTGATAAGAGAGAAGATGATGGTGACTGAATTTACATCCTCTAACCAGGGGGGGGAACAAAATCCAACCGGACCCTACATGGTCCATGTTTCGGCGAACACGCCTTCCTCAGGGGTCCAATGGTTTGCAAACTCGCATATAAAGAAATGGACTGAAAACAGTCTATTGTCTTTAAACATGTGAGCAAAGAACAAAGCTGAAGTAGCAAAATGTTGTTTGTCAGACTGTCTCCTAACGGATGTCCTGTGTACTGCTGGGGGGGGTGTTATTAAGATTTACTCTAATTGTAAACTGGAGTAGCATCTGTACTAGAGAATGACACAGGGACAAATGTGTCCCTGTCCCCACAGGAACTTTATTTCCCTGTCCCCTGTGTTTTGTTGTTGTCCCATTCCTGCAAGCTCTGCCTTAACTGCACAAGCCTCAAACACTTATGATTTTAAAGTGTCTGAGGCTGGCGCAGACGATGATGGCGCTTGTAGGAATGGGGGCAGGGACAAAACTTGTGGGGACAGGAAAATGAATTAAGTTTTTATTAAAATTTGATATACTGCTTAAATTGTCTAAGCAGTGTACAATACTTAAGAGAATAAAATTATTAAAACTTTGGGGGGATATAATTGATGAGATGAAAATCATAACATGATGTACTGGAACAAATGTGAAGGGGGATAGAACTACAGTTGTGATAGGAGAGAGATGAAGATGGGCAAGACAGTAGGAAGGGGAGACTATGCTCAGTTTCGGTGGAATTGGAGGCCTAGGGGAGAGAGAGGGTCATAGGTAATATGCATCCCTAAAAAAACAGTTTTGAAGTTTGTTTTAAAATGTATCTGGGTTCTTCTCTTCCCTTAAGTGAAGTTGGGAGTGAATTCCAGTGCATGGGTAGACAGTATGAAAAAATTTGTTTCTGAGTGGTATCAGAATAGATGTCATAAGGATGGAACATTTAAGAGAAATTGATTGCTGGATCGTAGTGTTCTTGAAGAGCAGTAAGGAATAAGTAATCTATCAATGAATCCTGGGGTATGTGAGATTTTAGTTTAAAATGCAAGCATTAAGATTTTATAGGTGATTCTGCAAGTGATTGGTAACCAGTGTGATTTTATTAGGGTTCCCACAGGGACAGGGAAAAGTTTCTCCCTGTGTCATTCTCTATTCTGTACCAAGAAAGGAGAGATGGCTTTAAAAATTTGCTACAGAATGGAACAATTAGGAAGTGAGGTATTGTATCCCACCGTGTTCCCTTTAAATGCTTAGCGCAACGCCATCTTCTCCTACACAAACTTAAGATTTTATTCTTCCCCCAAACCCATGCACTCTTAAGTGCAGACCAACAGACCCATGGTTTATCTAGCATTTAAAGAAAAAATATGCTCAGACCCAGAGACCACTGTAGAGGACAAGCCCCAAATGTAGCCTCGCCATCCAATCATAGCATATAGTTCTTTGAAGAATTTTGATTGAGTGCTTATAATCAAAGTTTCAAGATTTCAATCGCTTATCTGCTTGGAGGCTCAGACATGATATATCATGCTTCACCCCTGCATCAGGGAACTAGACACAGAAAAATAATGATATGGTAATCAAGGTCTCGCAACTTTTTTTTTTTTTTTTTTTTTAATCGTTCATAAATGCAGCTCTCAAAGATGCTTGACAAACTGATCCAGCACAGTACCGGCGGGCAGAGCTTTGGGTTCTGGCCCAGAAATAGCTATGCAGAAGAAAAATTTAACTTAAATCAGTAATTTAAAGAGGGTAAGGTTGGGCAGACTGGATGGACCATTTGAGTCTTTATCTGCCATCATCTACTATGCTATGCTAGGACAAGCAGTGGCTGTTAGACAAAATAATCTGCTTCTACCAGTCAAATAATCAAAATTCTTTTATAATTGCTTCTCCCTTACAGACAATATAACGTGCAGCCCAGCAGAATTCACATGCACCAGTGGTCAGTGCATCTCCAGGAACTTTTTCTGCAATGGCCACGACGACTGTGGTGATGGAAGTGACGAGCTGGACTGCCACCTTCCTACATGTGAGGCATATCAGTTCCAGTGCAAGAACTCCTTCTGCATCTCTTCGAGTTGGGTGTGCGATGACGAACCAGACTGCTCCGATCAGTCAGATGAATCCTTGGAGCAGTGTGGCCGCCAGCCACCTCCACCTGTAAAATGCATCGACAGCGAGATCCAGTGTGGTTCCGGAGAGTGTATACATAAGAGATGGCGCTGTGATGGAGATGCAGACTGCAAGGACAGAAGTGATGAGATGAATTGCCGTAAGTTGCAGCTCTATAGAATCTGACCTGTCACTTGCAGCTTAACAAAATAATTCTCATGTCGGCAGGGCAGTAAAGCAAAAGTCCATTCTGGCTGGTTTGAGGGGAAATTAGGGACTTTTTTTTTCTTGGCTTCTCTGCAGTGGACTGCATGTGTCTCTTGCCCCTGAAATACTGGGGATAATGAAGGAGCTAAAGAGTAATACATTATGGGACATAATTCTAGATTAGACAAGCACTTAACTACCCTGAAAATTTTTTTTAGTAATAGCTGGAGTACAGTAGTATGCTTAAACATGATTTATCCAAATGGCACTCAATTTTTATATATAAATGTTCTTGTGAGGATCACCAAACTCTCACCAAGATATATATCAAGCTCAGTATGTATCTCACAATGCCTCACCTCCAATGTATAATCCCCAGCTCCTCAGAAGTACTACCTGGGCTCAAAAGTTTTCACTGCCCTAGGCTTTATGTACTACCTCTTCACTGGAGCCGCTATCAATTTTCCCTAACAAACATACATTCAGTGGTTTGGTATGTCGGTGTAAAGCTTGCTAAGGGATGATAAAGCCTTGAAAAAACCTTCTATAGGTGAAACATGTTGGAGGCTCCTATTTACCTGAAAAGAAGACCACAATTAAAAAAGCTAAGTACCCTTGAAATATGCTAGAAGGGTTGTTAAATAAAAATTTTAAAGTAAAGTTTGTTAGTAAAAATTTGATAACAGCTCCAGTGAGGAGGTAGTACATAAAGCTTAGGGCAGTGAAAACTTTTGAGCCCAGGTAGTACTTCTGAGGAGCTGGGGATTATACATTGGAGGTGAGGAGTTGAGATACATAACGAGTTTGGTATATATCTTGGTGAGAGTAAACATGACTTTAAACATAGAAAATATTTCAGGGTTATCCTTCTGTTTATTTATCAAAATAGCTTATGTAGATCCTCAGGCTCTTTGTTCACCATCATTCATGCAAACAGTGCATGAGCCACTTTCTTCATCGGATCCTTTTTAATATACTATTACTACTATTTCTATAGCACTACCAGATGCAAGCAGCGCTGCAGAGTCACAAAAAAGAAAACAGTCCCTGCTTGAAAAAGCTTACAATATAAACAGCCAAGGCAGATGTCATGGATACAGTTAAGGAGAACAGTTAATCAGCTGGCTGGGTTGGAGGGCAGAGGAGTAGGGTTAAGGATTGTAGGCTACATCAAAGTGGGTTTTCAGTCTGCTTTTAAACAAGGGAAGGGGCTTGACAGACAAATCTCAGGTAATTTATTCCAGGCATAGGGGGCAGCTAGATGAAAGGAACAGTTTGGAATTGGCAGTGGAGAAGGGTAAAGCTAAGAGCGATTTATCTAAGGAACAGAGTTCTCTGGGGGAGGTACAAGGAGAGATATTGAGGGGCAGCAGAATGAACACACTTGTAGGTCAGCAATAATATCTTAAACTGTATGTGATGGTAGATAGGGAGCCAGTGACGTGACTTAAGGAGAGGGGTGACATGAGCATAGCGAGGTTGTTAGAAGATGAGTGCAGCAGTGTTGCACAGATTGCAAGGGGGAGAGGTGACACTGCAGGAGACCAGTTAGAAGTAGATTGCAGTAATCCAAGCGTGAGGTTAAGAGCTTGGACAAGGGTCTGGGTAGTGTGCTCAGAGAGGAAGTAGTGAATTTTGGTGATAAAGAAGCGACAGGTCTTAGCAGCTTGTTGGATGTGCATAGAAAGAGAGGTCTGAATCTAAGACCACTCCAAGGCTAGAGGAGACTGGAACAATGACAGTATTTACTGAGATGGAGAAAGGAGGAGGAGCCAAGGGTTTAGGAGGAAAAAGGAGCAGCTCAGACTTGGACATATTTAGTTTCAGATGATGGCAGGACATCCAGGCAGCAATGTCAACCAAACAAGAAGAGACTTGGACTTTTAGGTGAAATTTCAGGCAGAGAGAGGTAGATCTGGGAGTCATCGGCATATAGGTGATGCTGGAAGCCATGGGAGGAGATCAGGACACCGAGAGAAGAGGTGTAGAGAAGAGGTCCTAAGACAGAACCCTGGGGTACGCCAACTGCTAGTGGAATAGCAGCAGAAGAGGACCCACCAACTCATACACTAAAGGTGCCTTGGGAAAGGTAGGAGGCAAACCAGGAGAGGACAGAATTGTGGAATCCAAACGAAGACAGTATATCAAGGAATAAGCTGTGATTAACAGTATTGAAGGCAGCAGACAGGACAAGAAGAATGAGGGTTGAGTAAAGGCCCTTAGATCTGGCTGTAAACAAGTCACTGCAGACCTTGGGGGGCAAAAACCAGATTGTAGGGGATCAAGAATCCTGTCGTTGAAAGTAAATCAAGGCAGCAGACAGGACAGCATGCTCGTCTCTCAGATAGGAACGGAAGAAGGGAAACAGGGCAATAGTTGGACAGGCAGGAGGGGTCCAGCGAGGATTTTTTGAGAAGCAACTTAACTGCATATTTGAAGGCAACAGGGACTGTTGCAGTGGAAACAGAGAATATGGCATATGGGAGGGAGGGATAACAAGTATGCGAGATGGTGTCGAGTAGAGGGGTGGGAATAGGGTCTGAGGGGCATGTAGTAGGCTTGGCTGAAGACAGAAGCTGTGCCGTTTGTTCCTCTGATTTCAGAGCAGGAAGAAAAGTCAGCAGTAGTTGGCGGAGGGACAAGAGGGCAGGACCAGATGAAGCTTTCTGAGCCGTTTGGGTGAAGGAGATGCGAGATTGAAGTTTGAGAGTGGATGGTGGGTAGGGAAGAAGGATGTGACTTTGTAGTAAATTCAAGGGCGATCATGTGGACCTTGTCATGGAAGTAATAACCATAATCTGGGGGGAGAGAGGAGGGGGTCAGAAATGGGGGCGCTTTGAGAAAGGGACAAAGACGCAGGTTGGAAAAAAGGGAGTTAGTTGGATGTAGTCTTGCTTGACCCATATAGGTGTAGAATTTAAAGGTCGGCATAAATTTTAAAGCAAAGAAAGTTGGCACTTGTGAGATTTGAGCCACTGTTGAGGTTTGGTACACCTGGCAGAGTGAGGAATAGGGGAGCAAGGGTGTCAAGAGGAGAGAATAGAGTTGTACAAGAGCCTAGTGGACAGACTTGGATAACGCAGGAGACAAGGAGAAGTGAAACAGTAGAAGAGAGCGTGGAAGGATCGAGGGCTTGATTTCAAAATCTCTTGGAGGTGAATGGGCATAGTGGAGGGGGAGTGATGGTGATCCGATTTTACTACTTTATAGATGACACTTACCTTATGCAGTTTTGTATTTGGGGAATGCCAAGCATACATCAGACACCACCAATAAGTTAAGGTATCACTGTGGAGCTAATGGATATACCTAAGAATTCCACAAATATGGAATATGTTTGGAGCCTCAACCCTTAGGAAGAATTAATAAAGCATGGATATGTTAGAGGCATTCCCTGAATACAAAACTGCATAAGATAAGTGTTATTTTTTAAAGTAGTAAAATCTATACTAAATCTACTATTTGTACTCCATATATTAAAATGGATCTGATGAAGAGAGCAGCTCATGTGATGTTTGCATGAACTATATATATATATACCGTATTTGCCGGCGTATAGGACGACTGGGCGTATAAGACGACCCCCCAACTTTTAGTTAAAAAATAGAGTTTTGTGTTATACTCGCCGTATAAGACGACCCCTTCTTCCGCACACCTTCTCTACCGCCCCGGGTGCAGCACAGCCGGCCAGGTTCCCTTACTTTTGTGGCACTTCCCCGACCGACCGACAACAGCCCCGGTCCGACAAACCTCCCTGCCCTTAACCGCGAATCTAAATTACCTTCTTACAGCTGGCGTATAAGACGACTTTTTAGTACCTTAAAATCCTCCCCAAAGTCGGGGGTCGTCTTATACGCCGGGTACAGTTTACATGCCCTTACTTGCGGGGCTGGATGTACTCAGTCGCGCGGCTCTTCTTCTCCCTACCTTCTCTGCTTGCAGCACAGAGCCGAACGGAAGTCTTCCCGACGTCAGCGCTGACGTCGGAGGGGAGGGAGGGCTTAAACAAAGCTTAAACAAAGCCCTCCCTCCCTCCGACGTCAGCGCTGACGTCGGGAAGACTTCCGTTCGGCTCTGTGCTGTGTTATATATAACAAAGAGCCTGCTGAGGATCTACATGGAAAACTATATATTTTGATAGAAAATATTTCAGTTATCCTTCTGTGTTTATATTTAAATATACCCAGTTGAAAATTTAGCCGCTGCTATTGATACATGACTTTAGCCATATCAACTTTAACTCCTAATTATATCTTTTATATCGGTATAATTCAGGTGACTAGATGAGCTATAAACAGATGGTGGTAGAGTATCAAACATGATTCTTTGAGGGTAGGTCTCAGTTGCCAATAAGCCAGTTGGTTATGCGACATCACAACCTCTTTCTATCACTGTTCTTTGAGCATGCTTGAATCAAATAATTGACTTCCAAATTGTGGTAGGTTATTACCACACATGAAATACACGTTAAAACACAGCAAAAGCAATTTATAATAATCTAGCAAATAAAATGGAAAGATCAAGTTCAATTTATTTGATATAGCTCCAGTATAAAACCAAGGTTAAAAATCTAAGCAGTTTACAATAAATAAGAGTTGAGGGGATAAGACACAAACCTTTATGAACAAGATCAGGACCTGTTTAGATATGGCTGCCCCAGAATGGTACATGTGGCTTTTATACGTCTACTTAAGCAATAAAATACTGTTACAAGCATCCCTCTCCCTTCCAAATCTAACTAAAACAAGGCAGTAACACAGTAAGTTTCAAGTTTCAAGTTTATTAAAATATTTGATTGAACGCTTTTCAGGATACAAAGCGTTTTACAAAGAAATAAAATTGGATATATTAAAATTACAAATACATCGTAAATAAAAATTGTTACTTAAAAAATTAAAAAACGAACTGGGGTAACAAACACATGGAACAGTAGGAAAGGAGGGAAAAGAAAAAATACAATAAAAAAATAAAAAAAACAAGATGAGTTAATCAGGTTGGGTTAGAACATAAGGATAATGTGAGAAAAGGATTTACAATCTTGAAAATCTAAGAGAAAAAAAAAGGGGTATATACTCAGAGTTTAATACAAAACGATAAAATTAGGAATGAACCGAAAAATAAACTTTTAGTTAAAGGCTTCTTTAAAAAGAAAACACTTTAAACTATTTTTGAATTTATTCAAATCTTGTTCAAGTCTTAAATGAAGAGGAAGGGAGTTCCAAATGGTAGGGGCTGTAACCGAAAAAATAAGGTCACGGCGAGTACCTATGACTTTCAAAGAGGGAACATAAAGGGACGCTTGTGAGGAAGATCTGAGAACTCTAGTGGGGCTGTAGGGGATCAGAAGCCTGTCTATAAATGCAGGTGTATTATTTCTTAATGTCTTAAAGACTAATAGTGCTATTTTATAGGTGATTCTATATGAAATTGGTAGCCAGTGAGCATTTTGAAGCAGTGGTGTAACATGATCGAATTTTTTTGAACCTGAGTACTGAGTACTGAGAAACTCCATAAACATGTAGGAACCAAAAAGTGTGGGGAGGTTTTGCCACTAGCTTGTACTTAACGGGGAGCATTGGGCTTTTGTTTTCAACTTTTCAGCTTCGCGCACATGTCAGCCAGATCAGTTCAAATGTGAGGATGGGAATTGCATTCATGGCAGCCGGCAGTGTAATGGCGTACGAGACTGTCTTGATGGCACAGATGAGCTGAACTGTAGAAAAGGTGAGTTAAACAACTTAACACTAAGTACATTTGGTCTTGAGCCAAAAGGGTCCTGGCAGTGTTGCAGCACATCCTGCAACATGGAACAATAAAATTAAGCACTAAGTACATGATGCATTCATTAAAACAAATATAGAAATACTGTTGATTTTGACTCCCACTTATCTCAAACTTTTTCCAGTCAATACATGTTCTGGACCTGGTAAGTTCAAGTGCAAAAGTGGAGAATGCATCGATATAAGTAAGGTCTGTAATAAGCAACATGACTGCAAGGACTGGAGTGATGAACCCCTTAAGGAGTGTGGTGAGTATGATGAGTATGAAAAATAGCTTTACTTACCCCTCACATGATTTACGCAGTGTTTGTCACCACTGAAATGTAGATTGCTTAATGAGTTACCAAGGGATTCCATGGACCCAAAAGGTGTAAAGGATTTGTTCAGTACAACTAGCTTTGTTATGCAGAAACAAATGGGTTAGAAGGGGTTGGGGGACAATTTGTCCCCCCAACTGTGTGGGGTCTAGATATCCCCATTCTGTCCCTGCCCCATTCTTACAAGCGCTACCTTAACTGAACAAGCCTTAAACACTTAAGTTACATAAGTTAGACAGTTCTAAATCTAATAGATGCTGGCACTGTCATCTGGACATAGGGACACTGAATCATCTGTTCTATTGTCCTTTGAAACTCAGCTTCTGGAAATCAATATGGGGACAGATTAATCTCATACTGGAATCAACAATCCCTTTGACATTAAAGGCAATTATATGTGGAACACTGCTGCATATCAAGCCTTCTATGGATCGTTACAAATGCAGGCTTTTTCTATGACAGAGATAGCGATGCAAATAACATGCAATTGGAAAAATTGTGATCGCCTCAATTTTTCGTTTTGGTGGGCCAGTTTATGTTTAGGCTATAAATGAGAAGATGAATGCAGATATGTTGGGGCATAGCAAAGTATTTAAATTGGTGTGGGGCCCATTGACATCCTTTGTTAATTCAACATAATTGTCTTTATTTAATTTTTTGTGTTTTATGCATATCCAGGATGGGGTTGGGGGGGGATATCTTTTTGGTTTATTTTTTGATTGAATTGTTAGAAGGAAAGGGTGGGATATTTTTTGTTCTGTGTTGTTGTTGATGGAATTTAAGTGCTTATGTTGATATATTGTTTGTAAAATTCATGGCACTTTTTAATTTGAAAATTAATGACGATTTAAAAAAAAAAAAAAAAGTGTTTGCGGCTCGTGCAGATAAGGACAGCTTGCAGAAATGGGACAAGATGGAGATGGAGATCCTGTGGGGATGGGGAAAATGTGTCCCCATGTCGATCTCCTATAACCAGGTGAACTTGTCACCTATGCAATCATACTCATTAGCTTTGTAAACTCATGGACAAATGCTAAAGAGAAAAAAATATCAGTTTAGGTCTTCACATGAGCCACAGCTTCTGTAACCACACTTCTACATTTTGCTAGCTCTTGCCCTTAAAAGTATCTTGCTGTTCTACATCCCAAGTTTTCAAGAATTTGGACAATTCATCGGGTGCATCCTATGTTCAATAGGAAATGACTGAGCTCCCAACCAATGTTGCCTCTAATTTTTCATAGGCTGTGTGCACAAAAAATTTCATCTGTGCACATTTCAAAGAAAAACTAAATTTGTGTGAGCTATAAAAGACTGCCAGAGGGCCTGGAGTTCAGTTATGGGCATTTATGGGCAGGTCTTTGAGTTTAGTCTGAATTAACGAAAACACAATGTAATTTTAGTTACACTTTATGTAACAGTCTCATTTCAATAAACATAAATTATGTTTCATTGAAATGTTTCATTGAGCTCTGTCTATAAATAAGGTATCATTGTATTTTATACTTAAAATTTAGAAAATAATAGCAATTTAGTTTTCAAAGTTTTTCCCTGCGATCTTTCATATTTATCCAGTCAGAATAAATTCTGTCAAGATCTGTTGAGCCTCCATCTTGAAGGTGACTCTTTAAACACGCATCAGCATTTCCAAATGCTCTAAATGTAAACGATTCCTTTGTTTAGTCTTCAAATTGTTCATTAGACTAAAACCACACTCTCAATCTGAACTAGATGCTAAGAATGTGGCACCAATGTCCATCAATTTTGCTAAATCTGCAAATTGATCATTCTGAAATGCAAATTTCGTCATATCTAGAAAGCTGTTTATCAGATTGCTTTTGATTTTTTTCTGCAACAAGGAATTTAAAGTCATTGTATTGCTGAATAACACTTTCCTCCGGAAGAAATTGTTTATACTTTAAACAAAGAGATCTGATATGTCCATGTCCGAAGTCAGTCACATTGTGATATTGCTGTACAGTCAAAAGCAGACCATTCCTCAACTTCATTTTCAGGAAATCTTTCACCCAGATGCAAACATAGGATGTTGATGAAGGTTAATATGGAATTAGTATCCACTGAAACTTTTTCTCTAGACCTCATCCTGTTGTCAAGAAGACTTGACTTTATCATTCCACTTAACCTTGTCGCCTAAGTATTGTGTTCAAAGTTTGTTCAATTTACCCTGTGCAAGATGATAAAGCTTCCAGTGGTGTCAAACCACATTTTTGAAATGCCATGGTTAAGGAAGCCAGTTCTGATAAGACATCATTCAAAACTTCAAGTGTAATATGAAATTGTTCACTGTTCAGCTTCTTATAGCAGTACTTTGCAATAGGATCATTATCTTTGTCTTCTTCAAAATATTTTAACAGGGGATCATAATTTTGAATAATTGCTTCAAGTGCAAAGTGTCTAGATAACCAGCGCACTTCATTCAGAGGTCTGAGAGCAATTGATTCACATTCAGATGCATTTGCTATTTCTTGAAATTTGCATAGTTTAGTAGAAGACAGACAGAACACCGTGTACACAGTTCTCATTACAGTTTCTACTACTTTCATCAATTTTACTTCTTTCCATGAATCAGAAAGTCCCAAATCTTCATGATGTGCAACACAATGTTGCTGCACTAAATGTGGAATGTCTTTTCTCAGCTGTGTTGCAACACATCTATTTTGCCCAACATAACAGAGGCACCATCAGAGGTGAACATAACCATTTTATTCAGGTCAAGTTCATGTTTCCTATAGAATTCTCTAATTGTTGTTACTATTGATGTAGCATCACATGCTTCCAACTGTAGCATCCCACCAAATGATGTCCTATACTCATTTGAAATGACTGGCCGATACTTAAAGTAGAGTATTAAGTACTTGTTGACAGAAATGTCTGTGATTTCATCAACAGTTAATGTATGATACATTGCTAATTTAATGTCTGCCATACGATCATCTTGCACGATGCCATTGATAATTCCAAGAAATTCAAACGCATAGTTTTTGCTTCTCCAGCTATCAGGTATACTAACATACTTCACCATGTGCTCATTGATATCTTGAACAGAGAGCATTGAGATATTCATCTTAATGGCCAGCACAACACTGTCGACAAGAACCTTAATTTCATCAGAACTGGAACACTTCCGTTCATTACTAATTTGCCTGTTTTCTTTTTTGGTTAGGCTTTCAAGCAACATGTTAACCAGTCCCCCTCTTAAATTCGGATTTTTTACTTCTGAGTTTCCTAATACTGTCGGTATGAGATTTACTTGATAGATGGTGTTTCAGAAAGTCCAGTTTCCAAACATTATCCCATATTTTTCCAGTAGAGAATTTTCCAGTTGCTTTGACATCTTGACAATAACACAACTCCATCGTCTTCGTCATAGTTAAATATTTCACACAGTCGAACACGCATTGTATTTCAAGATTCCAGTGTCTTCATTTCAACAATTTCTTCAAGCCATTCAGACCTAAAAGCTGTTGCAGCTCTCTTGCGTTTTACACTTTTCACCATTCGCGGTTTAGACATTTTAAGAGTTATATCTGGTTGCAATTTAATAAACAAATACAGTTATACAACCGCAGTACCACGCTGCACACTACGATTCCACGAAATAAACAATATGGCGGAACTTCAGGAAGTCAAAGAATCAAGTTTCATATCCTATGGGCCATAGGCTATGGCCCTATGGGGCACGTGACGTGTCAAGTTCATCTGCCAAAGATAACGGAATCACGTGAATGACTTAAATTTATATTATAGCACTTCAATAAATGTGATAATGGGAAATCGGAACAGCTGGTCTTCTGCAACATTTCATTTTAGCAGTGAAAATCATTTTAGGCAAAATTTTTTGTGCACGCTATTTTAATTTGTGTGCGCGGGTTCGGCAAGTTGTGTGCGTGCGCACAGCTTGGAGAGAACAGTGCTCACAACTAAGGGGGATAGAAAGAGAAATGAACTTTGGAATTTTCAGGATGTCAAAATTAAAACTTATAACCCCCAGCTTTAAAAATGACGTCGTTAAACCAATATTGTAGTGGCCCATTGACAGTAAATCTGAAGTGCAGACCTTGAACCACATTGACATGTCTAACCTGTTTTTAATCCACACTGAATATAGTAGAGGGTGTGTAATCGTAGCTTAAAGGGCAAAGAAGTCAAAGAATTACTGTATAATTGGATAAGACTTCTCAGTATGCAAATAAGCAAAATATATATCTGACCTATAAAATAAGTAGTGTTCACATACACTCAGAATTGTGAAATTTGACCAAGAGCATTAGCTCCTATAGCCAAACCCACCGCCTCATCACTGTGTATGACTTATTTTGAAAAAGAGCTTGTGGTCAACTAATTTTCAATGGCAAAAGAGAAAAAGAAGTTCCCACTTAGCTTTCAACTGTCAGCAGGTCCCGACATGGACCATGTTTCGAAATTCTTTCTCAAGGGACCCAGAGGGTGATGTAAACTGCTCAAAATGTCAAGGAAATAGTAGTGTGATACCTAACATAACTTTGCTTCACTGCTTCATTCAGCCATCATATGAATGAAGCAGTGAAGCAAAGTTATGTTAATGTATATGATTACAAGGTGTTTTGCCCGTATCACACTACTCATTTCCTTGGCATTTTGAGCAGTTTACATCACCCTCTGGGTCCCTTGAGAAAAAATTTTGAAACATGGTCCATGTTGGAACCTGTTGACACAGTTGAAAGCTAAGTGGGAACGTCTTTCTCTCTTTTGCCATTGAAAATTAGTTGAGCACTTGAACAGTGTCTTTCAAGCTCTTTTTCAAAATAAGTCATACACAGTGATGGGGCAGTGGGTTTGGCTATAGGAGCTAATGTTCTTAGTCAAATTTCACAATTCTGAGTGTATGTGAACACTACTTATTTTATAAGTCAGATATATATTTTGCTTATTTGCATACTGAGAAGTCTTATCCAGTTAACCTGTTCTTAATAACATTCCCACTTTCCTCATTCTTAGATGTAAATGAATGCTTGGTGAACAACGGTGGCTGCTCTCATATTTGCCGAGACCTGATTATTGGTTATGAATGTGACTGCCCGGCTGGATTTGAATTGATTGACAGAAAAACATGTGGAGGTAAACTACATCTTTTTTATAACTCCTTAAATCTGATAAGTTGCATACTGCCAGTTTGCTATTAAAATTAATCCTGTTTTTCTCAGATATCAACGAGTGCCAGAACCCTGAAATCTGCAGCCAGATCTGTGTTAATTTGAAAGGAGGCTATAAATGTGAATGTAGCCGTGGATATCAAATGGATTTAGCTACAGGGGTCTGCAAGGCAGTAGGTAAATTAACTATACATAACTCCATAATGAATGCATGCAATATCGCAGCATAGGTAAGCCTGTCACTGGCTAGCTAGTGGTCTTAACTAACTTAAGTTGGGACTGCAGGGCAGTGACACTACTGACCAGTGTTGGTAACAATCCCTAACAAGCAGCCTTCAAATAAGCTTCTAAGAAATGCCTTGTTAATGAACATACCTCCTCCCCTCACCCCCCCCCCCATTTCCTGACATGAGCTTGGTATAATGGAAGCTGCCCTAGAGGTTTCCAGGGACTGCCTTTGGCCTCTGGGCCTTGTATTAAACATGGGGCTGGCTTAGATGCTTATGCACAGAGCTTGCAGCAGAAGCTAAATTTTCATTTTCAAAATATGGCATTTCAGGGCTAATACTACTTCCCCCCCCCCCCCCCTTGACGGATGAGGAGGGGAGGATTTGTTTAAACATTTGTTACCAGTGCCATCTTCTAGTTCTGTGTTGCATAAATTACACTCGTAATTAAATACAAACATAATCTTTCCCATACTATAAAGCATATCTAAAAATTGCTACTCACGCTTTTAATAGTGGCAGTATGATCTCCAATATGAGTAACGGGTAATCTAAGTGTGTACTAATAAACTGCCCTGACTTGTCTTTATGCCATCATGTTCTCTAGTATGTTCACTTTCATGTAGGAGTGCTATCTTTTCACCTCTAAACTCATTAAACCTTTTTAGAACACTGACAAATTCAAGTTTTGCTATATCTGGGCAAGATGACTACACCCAAAAGCATATCAGCTGGTAGATAACCTTATCAGGTACCATAAGGATTCCATTACAGCTAGCTACTGTTTAACTTATCAGTTATGCAGCATGATACTGCTGTAATCGGGATGCCATGATTACAGGTATGTTTGATCTGCCTTGCAGGGAGAGGCCAGGAGGCATATGAAAAGCTCAAATACAATCCCCACTTCATCTGACTAAGGCTAATGTTATTTATATTCATCGGTACATAGACTAAACCACACCAGACAATCGCATGCAGGACGTAGGCGCACTGGATTCAAACACTATTTTAAAGTGCTCCAAGGGGGGGGGACTTTTCACTTCACTTAGAACTGTTGGCGCTGGGAGGGGGAACCCCCATTATAGAGGAAATGGCCTTTTTTTCCCCTCATTTTAGGGAAAACTTACATTCCTTTGTAATGGGGGGTGTTCTTCCCCCCACCCAACGGGTGCGCCAACAGTTCTAAGTAAAGTGGGGGGTTCCCCCATACCCCTCCTCAGAGCACTTTAAAATAGTGTTTGAATCCAGCGCACTGACGTTCTGTGCGCAATTTCCTGCAATTTCCTGCATTTTCCGCACTATTATTTCACACAGTTTTGACTCATTACCATATTCGTCATTATCTAGGCATTCTAAAAGTGGTGGCAAAAGTTCAAAACTTGATTTAATTTTTACTTCTGTTTATCGATACGTATCGCTGCCCAGTTAGACATACTAGAAGTGCTTTCAGGGCTGATGCAGAAATGCTGCTGCTCTTGGTTGTGGTTACTGCAGCGTAAACGGACTTCGGCAATGCCACAGAAGCCATCCTTTAACAGAACATCTGTACCTGGCAGGCTTTCTCTGTTTAGTATACAAGGTCTGAATCCTTTGAACTTGTATGTTGGTGCACTGCATCACCATGGAATATCTTATGGTAGAAGCCATGTACTTGATCCTCCACACAGCTCTACCATGTGGCTTTCTGCATCAGCTCCTCAGCCTGTAAGCAAGTAGTTATTCATGGAGGAACGAATATAGTTTCTCACATTCCTTCTACCCTATCCCAAGAACTCATACCAGCTTCCGATAGCTTCAGTGATTTTTTTTTTTTTCTTAATCTCCCCTTAACTCTTCCCATCTCTCTGCTCAGTTCTGATTTTGTTAGAGCCATAACACTAGACTGGCAAAAGTTAGGATCCTCCGTCATCCTCGATAGCTTGAACTAGTTTCTCCTGTCATCTGTCCATGCTTGGAGTAAAAGCCTGATTAGTATGGTCTGCAAGAACCTGGAGCAGGGTATAAAAAGGGATATATTGAGGTGCTTTCTATTTAAGTAGAACTGACAACTATATACACTTGCCAATCTCCATTAAGTTAGTCAATTCAATTGTCTTTGGGGAACCATCTTACCAGCTCATCTTCCAGCTCAATCATAACCACTGCAATGAGCATTTGTTGGCCAGGAATACCCCTCAACATCTTGGAGCCACTGTAGAGACCATTACGGACTGGAAGACATGTGGCCTGGCTTCTTAGAACCTAAGCGCTATGAGCCCCAAAAAGACTGTTTAGAGAAATGTCTGTCCATCCCCTGTCTCTAGCATTAGGCTGTAAACATCCCTAAAGAACAGAAGTCCAAACTTGGAACCTCCAGGCTAGCCTCACATTAGATCTGGCCTCAAATAGTAACGTAGTAAATGACAACAGATAGACCTGAACGGTCCAGTCTGCCCATTAGTTATACCCATGATTAAATTCTACCATAGTCTGGCCAGCAATATCCTCATGTTCCAAGTTACTGGCATTCCCATTGATGCCCTCCCCAGCCCGTCCTACACCAAATCATATGGGGCACAGACTGTGCAAGTCTGTCCAGTATGGGCCTTAGTTCTTTAATTTACATCCTTCATTTTCTAGTTAGCGTGTCCTCTTTCCAAAGCAATCTATCCCCTGACCATACTTAAAGCTCCTGACTGCCCTTAAAAAATTTTTTTTTAGAAAACTGAAAGCTCCATAGGATCTTTTTCAAGAAGTGAGGGTAACATGGCTTTCAAAGCAATTGTAAGTTGGCTTCAGTGAAATGTACCATGGCCTTAGTGGAATTGATCAGATAGCCTTATAGAAGCTAATCTGCTTCCAATCTCTTACATATTGGATGTCATGGCTGCCTCAGTTTACAAAGCAAACTAGATAAGAGTACTGAAGTACCATCTTTCATTTGCACTGAGCTACTTCAATAATTTATTCTATTTTCTATACCATTCTCCCAGAGGAGCTTAGAACGGTTTACATGAATTTATTTAGGTACTCAAGCATTTTTCTTTATTTCCCTATCTGTCCTGGCAGGCTCACAATCTATCTAATGTACCTGGGGCAGTGAGGAGATTGAATGACTTGCCCAGGGTCACAAGGAGCAGCATGGGGTTGAACCCACAACCTCAAGAGTTCTGAGGCTGTAGCTTTAACCACTGCGCCACTCGCTGACTTGTTCTAATATTTGTGCTGTTTGCATTGACATGGTTAAGTAGTCAAAGCTGAACAAACCAATAAATTGTATGGCTATATCTTGCCATTTCACCTCTACTAATCTGTAGCCCACAAACCTGTTGTATGCTGTAGCTTTAGCAAGTGGCAGGGAGGCCTTTTCAGAATTACTGTTACTGACCTGTAGTGTATCCCTACAGGAAGAGAACCAAGCTTAATCTTCACAAATCGGAGGGACATCAGGAAGATTGGACTGGAAAGGAAAGAGTACATCCAGTTGGTAGAGCAGCTGAGACATACTGTAGCTCTTGATGCTGACATAGCAGGACAGAAAATATTTTGGGCTGATACGAGTGTAAAGGCAATCTTCTGGTAAGTGATACTACCTCTATGGGTTGGGTAGGCTTAAACTTTTTTTTAGCCAATATTTTGACCCTAGTCTGAGACTTATAAAAACACTTCCAGCTATGAGAATTCAGTAAGGGGTTCAGCTGAAGAAGAGAGCTAGGTAATGAGGGATGTAAAATGTCTAGTGAAATGATTATTGTCCAATTGATACACAGCATACTATAGATTAACTTTTCTTGCCTAGAAACCCACAAATTAAATATATTCCAAATGTAAGAAAATGCTAGCCCCAAGGATAACAGCTGTAGCTGTAACTCATAGTTGTGACCAAAACATCTATTTCTGATGGTCTTAGTAATGCTGTAATGTCTCCCATGAGACAAGATAATCATGAAATGTAGATTTCTACTTGCATAAAATTTAGGAGTTTCTCTAGCCACTTAAAC
This sequence comes from Geotrypetes seraphini, assembly GCF_902459505.1. NCBI lineage: Eukaryota > Metazoa > Chordata > Amphibia > Gymnophiona > Dermophiidae > Geotrypetes > Geotrypetes seraphini. The sequence goes on from NC_047084.1 coordinate 478,115,541, forward strand.
TTTTTTGACTTTTACTAAGTTTAATTATGGTATTTTAGGATCTTGTACTGATCTGCCAAGGTGCAAACCATACACCCAAAAAGGGACTTGAGGTGCTTACATGTTAGTTATCATTGTCCAGATGGGAAAGGACCTTGCTGGAGAATAGTTCTATGCAAAGTGATTCAACAAAAAAGTACTCCATAATTGTGTAACATTCAAATCCTTTGGTACATCTGCTGATGCAATATGCATTTCGTCATGCAGTGGAATAGTTTAGTTCAGACTTGGTAACAAATTACGCTATCCATAACAGGTTTGAAGGCATATGGAAACTTGGTTCACAAGCCAGGTGTAATCTGGCACAATGGCAGCCCCAGCTTCCAGAATGTTATAGGACATGTTTACACCAGTAGTCTACCATTAAGGCAGTTTTCCATAACTTCCCAGTGGACATAATAGGAGGTAACATTTTAGGTTACCCAAAGTTGCGATTGTGTAGTTACCGTTCTAGAATACTAGCATAAGTCAGTTATATGCACAACTTGGAATATTTTAAATTGACATTTTATATAGCTATTGGGTCAAGAGCTGCACTTAAATTATTATAAATAGTAACTAGTCTAACCTGAATGCTGCTGCTCCCCACCCCATTAAAAAAATTCATACTCCTTTGCAATTACACCCTAAAGAATTTTGATGCTAGGGTATAGAACATACACAGGTGAGACTGGACTCATTTAGAGCACTGGGCCGCCACGTGAGCAGACAGCTGGGCACGATGGGCCCCTGGTCTGACCCAGCAGCAGCAATTATTTTCTTTTACGGGCAGTTAACATGCATAACTGCAGATACATGCCAATAACTTTAATTGATTATTGGTGTAGTACCTAATGTATTGACTACTGTCATGAACAATGCTATTGGCTAAAGAACATGCTCTTACAATATTTGTGTAATTTATAATACTTGTCTAATCCCGAGAAAGTGGTAGATGTTGGAGACCGTTATCAATATCATGTTCTCAATCATTGCACTTTAAGACATATATATATTTTCAAGCTGTGTAAAATTTCAACTGCAAGCATTCAATGGTTCAAAAGAATAAATTCTCACTTATCTAAAAACAGACCATGTGAACACTTCTCTCCAGTTCTGGGTTATGACGCATTTAGCAAAAAATTGTTGCCTCGGAGAACCCATCCAAACATGTCAACTAAGCTACACAATTAATGCTATTATATGTACCTTTTTGCAGTTGGGCATTGAAATTTTTCAGCATGGCAAAACACCAGACTACATGTTGAATTTAATCAAAATGCCACCAAAAGACAAATAAAACCTGATCAACTAATGAGAATAAGATTCTGAAATAGCCAGCCAGCAACTATATGAGAATATGCCATAATCTTATGTCTACACGAACAGTTGTCATGAGTCTTAATGAAATACTGTGATCCCTGGATATGGCCAAGCTCTTCTAAATTGTAAATTGCATTGGAACTCTTTTTGGGGCATATTGGTGATCCATAAATACTAATGTAATGCATAGATCACAAAAAGGGAAGGGGGTGAGAAATGTTTCTTTTCCATATTTTTTATTCATTCAGTTTCCTATACAGTTCTCCCAAGGGAACTCAGAATGGTTTACATGAATTTATTCAGTTACTCAAGCATTTTTCCCCATCTGTCCCGGTGGGCTCACAATCGAATGTACCTAATATTGATGTGAGTTCATTTTATAACATGTGAAAATGCATTTAAATTTTCATGGGCTTTCCATTTAGTTCTCAGCATTCTCCCAAGAAATCTAAGCAAAAGGACCATGTTCTAAAACGCCTATGGAAACGTGTGCTTTTTCAGGAGGTACTTCAGGGGTACTTGGTACCAGCACCTCTTCCATTATGTGCTAAAATTGATCCTTTGTCCCCCAAGAATTCACACACAATCCCAGGCTTTGAACACCAATGCTGCTTTTTGTCCTAGGTTCTAGGGCTGGTTGCAGGTGGAGTGGGTCCTTCCGTGATTTATACACCCTTTGAGTAGCTTGGCATTTGAGTATTATTAGAAATAGATTGCACTGGGAATTCTTTCCACCAATAAGGGAAAGATATCAGTTTTTCCCTTGCCAAACTTAGAACAGATTGTATTTAAGACCTTTTACTGCCAAAGACATTTGCGAAATTAAGCTTGGAAACCATTTTTTATTTATTTTGTTTTCCCTGAAAGGAAGGAGAATGGCATCCAGCCACTCATTTTGTTTGCAAACTCCTTAGTCATGGGGTTAAAATAGGCTCCTTGATTCTAGTTTTGCAGTCAAACAAATTTTATATGAAAAGTCTGCAACTCGATACTATACAAAGTGAAGGCTCAATCCCTTTCAAAACTGATTTGCTAGATGTGCCATTTTGACTTTTTTTTTTTTTTAAAATACCGTAAGGGTAAGACGTTTTGTGTTTTTTCTGTGATACAAAACTTACACCCCCCCCCTTCCCATGCTGCATTAGAAGTTTTTAGTGCAGGTTGGTGAGGTAAGTGCTCGATGCTCATAGGAATTTTAGGAGCATCGGAGCATTTACTTCGTTGGCTTGTGCTAAAAATCTCTAGTGCAGCTTGATAAAAGGGGGCCCTTAACTGTTAAATACAGGTACTTGTCCCTAGTGACTTGCAGCCTTTTTTTTTTTATCTGAGACAGTGGAGGGTTAGATTTCTCCAGGGTCACAAAGGTGCAGTGGGAATCAAACCCAGCTCTCCTCCCACCCATTCTCAGCCAACTGAAGTTCAAGTTAACTTTATAGGCAGTTTCCGGGTTAAGAACAAGTTGGGTTTTTTTTTTGTTTGTTTTTAAACTGTTAAGTTGAATTTATATGTAACTTGGATCCAGTACAATGCAGTTTTTTAAAGAACATTAAAGAAACAGTGCTCAAAATAAAGTACTGTAGTTTAAATAGAAAGAAAAGATAGGTTTACACTTTTGTTCTTCATCCATCCCACTGTTCCCTCCCTATGCCCGAATTTTTTGTTTCCCCATGTGCACCATCTCATCCCCCTCACTCAAGACACCCATGCCCAACCATTCTCCCTTTCTATTCCCTCCCCCTCCATTTTTCATCCTGTCAAGTTCATGTTCCCCTCCCTTCTGTCCCAATGCACCCCTCGTCTCACATCCTTAATCCAGGCTATATTTGATATTGCTAATATAAAACCAAAATTAAAATCTAGACTGGACGATAAAATAATGGGTAGGGAATTAATTTTTTTTTTAAAACCCCAACAACTCTACAACTTGTAGACTGACAATAACATTTTGAACATCACTGGAACATGTGGGAAGAAACGATAAGGGAAGATTACAATAAAATTTAAAGGAAAAGTGGGGGGGAAGGGTGAGGTAGAAACATTAGGAGGATTTGGATAGTCATTGTTCAGTAATGGTCTTTTTGCTGTCACTATATCTGTGCTGTTGGAGGAGAATGCCTGGTACTGTTACTCTCCATATTTGGAGGTGGTGGATGTTGATGAAAACAAGGGAAGAAATATATAGTGACAGCTAAAATTTCTCCTGCCTCCTTAAAGGGGAGAGGGGGGTGGAATTTAGCATATTACTGCTCAGGCTGAATGTTCTATTTTGTGGGGACAAGTTACTAACCTTAGTTTAGCACAACTGAGGCAGCTCCTATGTTAAAACAATTAGGATTTAGTAACTGCTTTTTTGATGTACACAGCTTTAGATGACAGTGTTAAATGTCAAAAAAAAAAATAAAAAAATCCCACGGTTGTAGTAGTTTTCTATAATTGATATCAAGTTCCCATAACTGAAAATGGGACCATCTCAGATCCAAATAGATCAGTGTTGCACCAGTTTTTAAAATTTAATCATATTACATGAATATTTATGAATTGCTAATATCTCAATAGGAATTCAATGTGACATACATTAATAAGAGGCTGACCACCTCCAAGAATAACAATCTTACATTAAAATCAAAATTACAATCTTAATTTTAAAATGAAAGCATATACAGTGGAACCTTGGTTTACGAGCATAATTCGTTCCAGAAGTATGCTCGTAAACCAAATTGCTCATATATCAAAGCGAGTTTCCCCATAGGAAGTAAGGGAAACTCGCTTTGATCCGTTCCACCTCCTCCTCCCCCCCCTCCACAAGGCTACCGGCGCTGCTCCATTCCCCCCCCCTTGAGGCCACCGATGCTGCTCCATACACCCCTCCTGCGATCCGGCATCCCCCTCTGCGAACTGGCATCACCCCCCCTGAACACCGAAACAAAATCCCTTACCCTGATTGGGCACCAACGCATAGGTGCCCGAAGATCCTCCCTCTTCTGGGCTGGGCGGTGCATCAGAGATCCTCCCTGTTGCCTGGGCTGGACTGGGCCTTGAGCATTTGCGCATGCTCAAGGCCTTCTGGTCTCACTCTCTCCGAGATTCTGAATCTCAAAAGTCAAGCCCAGCACAGGCAACAGGGAGGATCTCAGACGCACCGCCCAGCCCGGAAGAGGGAGGATCTTTGGGCACCAGCATGTCCTATGCGTTGGTGCTGGTGCCGGTGCCCAATTGGGATAAGGGATTTCATTTCAGTGCTTGGGGGGATGTAGGATCGCGGGGGGGGGGATGCCGGATTGAGGGGGAAGGTGGTCGTAAATAGAGTCAAACTCTGTTTCCGAGGTGCCGATTTTGCGAATGTTTTGCTCGTCTTGCAAAACACTCGCAAACTGGTGCAATCGTAAACCGAGGTTTGACTGTAAATCATAGGAAATCTGCTCATTTCTTAACATGAAAAACATCTTCAGGTCTTTAAAGAAATTTTCATAAGAGGGATAGTTAGTTTTATTGGAAGAGTTAACCATTTTTGCTACCAAATATGAAAGATGGTGTATTGTTATATTTAATACCTCCCAGAATTCAGGAATCTCATCCTCCAGGTTGCTAATCAAGTTATAGTTCTCAACAGAAAGTAGTTCTACTGCATTCATCACATAGTCCAGGATTTCTCCATGGAAGATAGAGAACAAATTTACATAATTTAAAAATATCCCTTGCTTTGAAAGGAAGCCAATGTAATCTGAGATATAAAGACATCACCTTATCATATCTTGTTTCTGAAAATAGAAGCCTAGCAGCAACATTTTTTAAAGTCTATAAACACTTTTCACATAGTTTTTGGTAATCTAGTTGACATTCAAGATTAGTTGTCAACTAGGGGCTCGTTTTTATCAAGCCACGCTAGCAGTTTAACACGTGTAATAGCGTGCGTTAAACCGCTAGCCCTCCTCTTGAGCAGGTGGTAGTTTTTAGCCAGCGCAGGGGTTAGCACGTGATGAAAAATCACGCGCATTAATCCCACTAGCGCAGCTTAATAAAAGGAGCCCTAGATCAGTGGTTCCCAACCCTATCCTGGAGGACCACCAGCCAGTCGGGTTTTCGAGATAGCCCTAATGAATATGCATGAGACAGATTTGCATATAATGGAGGTGACAGGCATGCAAATCTGTTCCATGCATATTCATTAGGGCTATCTCGAAAACCCGACTGGCTGGTGATCCTCCAGGAAAATTTGTCTTAATTTTCCCAGTATCATAAACTCTCCTAATCAAAGCTTCGCATGTCTGGTGCCTATCAAATCTCCAAAATTCTCAGTTCTGATTCCAGTTTTCAGTGGGGTATTAATGCAATACCAATTGTGTATCACCACTAATGATCCTTATTGGATTTAGCAAGAATTTGTTTATTCCTGTTCATTTTATGTTTCATACTTGTGTTCCACTGACATGGGACTAGTGTAAATCAAACTTGTATATTTAATCAATGTATATAATGTGGGCCTGATTCTGTATAGGATGCCAGTCTCAGTGGCTGAGAATCACTTACTGGCATCCTATGCAGAATTGTCTGCCCTAAAATATCTAATCCCCTCCCACCCCAATTCTCTAATCAGTTGTAATACTTTGGACTGTTGTACTTTCACCAGTATGACTATTTCCTACACTTTTGGACAGCATGTATTAGGTGGCAATTAGGGTAATTGTCTGATAGGCAAATTAGCTAATTGGTCTTGTGACTTCTCATATGGAGTATGTTGGAACCATGAAGGCAAAAATAAAAGGCTTATATGAGGGGCTGGCAATATAAGGGAAGACTGCCATATCTTGGAAATTACAACTTGTTCAAAAATATATGGCAAAGCAGTTGCAGAATTTAGCAGGATATACTAATCACAAATGAGGTAGTGAGAGATTCCTGGCACAACTTGTACTGCTTTTCCTAACAAACCTAGCATACAGAAAAAGTAGGACATGGTGAATTTTCAGGATTCATAGTTTTTAATCCGACATAAAAACAGTTGGTAAAGTGCAATGTAAAACCATTGAAGTCCCTTGACACAACTGTTTCGGCTGGTGTGCCTTAATCATGAGAAGAAGTCTATTTTACTTTAAGTTAATTTACTAATTCTGCATATATAAACAAATTTCATGTGGATATTGTGAAATTTCATGTAGGCTATAGGTGGAATAGATTTATTTATTTTTTTTTAATAAAATCTTTACAAATGCATAAATGGATATTTAATCAAAAGGACAATTAAAAATATGTTGGAAAAAACTAGGAATAAAGTCATATCTAATGAACTTAATTTTGGGCAACCATAGTATGATAGTCAAAGCATGAATGATATTACATCTTTAAAAATAACATAAATCAAAATGAGTGATATTTCAAAACACATATGGAATAGACAAATAGGGTGTAAGAAGCAGCACTTTTAAAGAAAAATCTGGCAAAATGCAGACTGAAATGGGGTTACTTATCACTGGATAAATGGCTAAAAAAGTAATTGCAGGGTAAATGATCAAAGTTTTAAGACAAGAAACCCACCTTTTAGGGGAATATATTTGAAGTCTCATGTATAATGCTACTCTTAAAGTATCAAATGAATTATGGGAAAACCGTATATCACTGAAAGTGCTGTGGTGTGTTTTGTTTGTTTTTTTTTTTTTTAAATAAAACACACCACAGGCATAAATGTTTTGAAGTTACAGAAATAGACAACAGGCTGTTTTAGGCATCAAAGTAACATACATCAGGGAGAAACAAAAATCCGATCACAATCGAAACAAATTAGAAAAACTTCCCTGAGCAAGTGCTGTGGCAAGAAACCACTAACACTTGAAAAGCTGTAGGAATTGTGGTGCATGCCCCCTCAGTGCATTTAAAGATTTTGTGCCACCAAAATGGTACACTATAGCAACCAAAATAGTCTGAAAAATGTACAAGCTTAGTTACAGTACATAAATAAGACAAAAATAGGACAAAATCTATAAAAAAGTGATTAGTTTTTCAAATGAGAAAATTGAGATGTAAAATACACTGAAGGACCTGAAAATCTAAAGATGTATGAACTGACTTTGCTCATGTATAACACCAGGATAAGAGCAATATTTAAAATGTATATTGCTGGATAAAAGTTTATAATAGATACTTCATAAACTCACCAGAGTAGAAACAGTTCTGGTAAATCATTGTTACTTAAATTTGCTTGCAAATGAATGTGCAAACTGGCCCAGTTTGTATATAAGTTCTTAAAGCTCCAGAGACCAGTGGTTTTACATTGACTTCACTGAACTGTTTTTTTTATGTCAGATCAGACTTCTTAATCCTGAACATTCATGTGTTCGTCTTTTTCTGTATCCCTCAGTAATGGTGAGGGAAGAGCCCAGAGCTGAATCCCTACCCATGCAGCAGATGCAAGAAATGTGGACCTGATCAAATATGAAGAGCTTTCAGATGATGGGTTTAATTATGGACCTATCGGAAAAATAATTTAGACTGTGGATTCATTTACACAGGTTGCATTACTGTTATCGGAGTACAGCAGGATCGTGATTAATGTAGATACTGACTCTTTTTTTTTTTTTTTTTTTTTTTTTTTTTTTTTTTTTGCAGTATTGATGCACATTCAATCTGAAATTCATTTTCAGTTTGAGCACACTCACAGTGGGGTCCTTTTACTAAGGCGCGCTAGCCATTTTAACGCACGCTAAAACACGTCCATTATAGTCTATTGGCGCATTGGCATTTCGCACACCTTAGTAAAAGGACCCCAGTATGAGACCCATTGATGTTTTGTTTGTGACCACTCATTGTGGAGTAAGTCTCCCCAGGGAGAATGTAAAAGCACAGAAAACTGAGGGTATTCATTCATTCACAATTTATTTTTAAGACCTTAACAGGTTTTTATCCTATAAATTGTTCATTTTAGTCTCTTGTTTACATTATACTAGTGTGAGGTATTAAATTGCAGCTTAAAGTCTATCATGCAGTGCTTTTAATGATAAGATGATTTGGTGCAGTCTGGCTAAAGCAGATCTTATGCCCACAGGTATGGGCTGTATGTATTCCCTACAATATAGGTTGACATTTCAGCATAAGTGAAATGACTCATTGACTGACTATTTGTGCTTATTTTCAACTTGGAGGCTGGCAAATTGAATCCTAGTAATAGAAGTAACATTGTCATTTCTACCCTGACGCTGGTTATATGTTGGTTCTACTCAGATAGCATCAGAAGTATCAGCAAAGTGGACACTGTTTACATTTCAACAGCATGAATATTGCCGAGACGCAAAAGCCCTGATTATTCTATAAAGTCTCCCTAAAGTTAGAATCTGTGCCAATGTTGACATCTCTAAAATTTAGGCACCCATTGTAGAATTTATGCTGGTGTCCCCAATTTATGCCAGGGTTTGTTTGTTTGGTTTTTAACCCTAAAGTTAGGTGCCGATATCGGCTCCTAACTCATGCCCACGATCTGCTCTAACCACTCCCACTTTTAGTGTAGGTGCTTTAGGCTTAAGTGTCTACTTACAGAATCAAGTCCAATTAAAGCTACTTGTGAGTAAGGGCCAATAGAGATGTTTACATCGCATTTGAAAGGAAGCTTCCATATGAGAGGGCATAAGATGAAGTGGTGATAGGCTCAGGAGTAGTGTCTGAGTTCAAGAAGGCATGGGACAGGCATGTGAGATCTATTGGGGAGACATGGAGATAGTGGATGCTGTGGATGGGCAGACTGGGGCCATTTTAGCATTTTATCTACCATTAGGCTTCTGTTTCTAATATTGGCAACAATTAAGCGGTACCGATATTGGTATCTAGCTTTAGGTAGACATTATAGAATTGGGGCAAAAAAATAATTTTGTTGCCACCATAATCCAGGTTATATAAAGTAGTAGCGAAACTGGACAGACAGCTTACAAATCTGCTGACTTCGACCACAGACTACAAAACCTTCAAAAAAAGAAACAAAAAACCCTACTCTTCAAAAAATACATAAAACCAATATAATACAACCAAACAGGCTCGGAACTCCTCCTGCAATTACCAACTACTCCTTAACAAATTAGAAAATGCTCAAGCTTTTCCTAAGTACTTAATATCTTAACAATATGTTCTTCCTATTATCACAACAACTCTTCTGCCTTGAACCGCAAGGTAAAGACGGAGTAGAAATCACTAATGTAAAGTAATTAACTTCCATACAATATCAAATTGCAAAATGCTAAATGGTGGCCCAACATTATAAATTATGCAATAATTGCCAGGTGATTTAAATGTAATTAGCTACTTTTGAAAAAGGTAAGTAATGTGGAAATACAAACCAAACTTGAAATCGGTATGTTTTTTTTAATTTCCATTCTATAGTCTTTAACACTGTTTCTTGTTTAGGGCTTCTTTAGATGCACGTGATAAAGTTGGCATCCATTCTAAAATAATTGAAAACTTGCACATCCCTGCATCAATTGCTGTGGATTGGATCTATAAGAACATCTACTGGACAGATGTGGGATTAAAGACTATTTCTGTGGCCAGTTTTGATGGCACCAAAAAAACTACCTTATTCAGCAAAGACCTGAGAGAGCCTACGTCTGTAGCCGTTGATCCTCTTTCTGGGTAAATGATCCTTCCTGCCTCCATTGATTTAATAAAACATACTTGGCAATACAGAAACATCTTAGGCAATTATGCAATGCTGAGACCACTTATTTCAAACTTAGCTGCTTAATGTGCCAGTGTTTAGCGAAAACTTTTTTTTAATCTGTTCGTAGATTAAAGGTGACTGACTATTTCTAGCATGAATATAAAAGCATTGCAGTTCTAGAGTACTGGCTGCACCACCAAAATAGTACAACAGTCTCAAGCTTGCCGAACCAGGTTTTGCTAAAAATGAGACCAGGCATGGTCTTTATTGGCCACTACAAAGCAAAACCCCTTTCATATCTTGTATAAGGGTAGGATTATGAAGTTGCAGGACATTTGGATACAGATGCTCAACTTCTAGCCTTTTTTTCCACCTTAAGCATGAAACTTTTAATCTTTGACTTTTTCACTTAGTAACTTAGTAAATGAAAAAACCTGAATGGTCCCAATAGTCACATTATGTTTGTGGTTAAATTTTTTATTTATTTTATTTCTGGGCCATGGACTGTAAAAGGCCACTTGGTACAGTCTTTAGGTTCCCACTACCAGAGTTGCCATTGAAACTCCAGCTTACCCTACCCTCACATGTATCCTTCTTTTGAGGGGGGTGGGGTGGGGTAAATATTTGTGCATGGGTATCTCTGTAGTAAACTGGCTTTCCTATTTTGGTGGGGGTTTTTTCCAGTTTCTTATACTGGTCAGACTGGGGTGAACCAGCCAGAATAGAAAAAGCAGGAATGAACGGAAATGACAGACAACAGCTTGTGACAACCGACATTCAGAGGCCCAATGGAATTACACTAGGTATTGTATATGTACACTCTAGATATTTTTTTTACATAAAATGTCGGATCTAGAAACCTGTTTAACTTCAGCTACTCAAGATTGCATTTTCTTTGTACCTGTTTTATAGCCTCATATAAACTGCATTATATTTTTACTAGTTTGATGTAAAGCGGTAAAAGGGTCCAGTTTCCAGTGGTTTAGGCCCTAAACATTTTTATGTGAATTATTTGTTGTAATAACTTCCATCTTGGACATCAACTCAAGTTTTTGTTTGGTTTTTGTCTTTTTGTGGAGAGATCAGGCAACTTTCTTGTTGATATCTGGTTTAATGACACATTTGACATTAATTCCTGGTGTAACTACAGAGGCTCTTTAATCCAGGGTCCTCCCTCAGCTAGAGCCCCCATGCTTCCTTGGTGAAGTAAATATGATGATGATAACTTTATTCTTCTACCACCATAATCGGACGACCGAAGAGAGCTGGACAATCAACAAATTACAATATGCAAACTATTAAAATACAACATTTTACACAAGAGTGGACATAATAGCAGTATTAGATTTAGTGAAACTTTTGGTTTAGGAGATAAATCTATTAAACAATAGTTTTTATTTCTTTCCTAAAGGCGCCGTAGGTCAGTCTAGCTGTATTAATGTAGTTGCCTAACCAAAATTGCTGTTTACTTGCTTGATACATAAGAGTCCTATCCAAAAGATTTCTATTTACAGCCAGTAATGCTTGGGTATGAAAATAGATTAGTTTCTGGTTTTCCTTGTAGGACTATATAACACACAGGTGTCAAGTCGGTCCTCGAGGGCCGGAATCCAGTCGGGTTTTCAGGATTTCCCCAATGAATATGCATGAGATCTATGTGCATGCACTGCTTTCAATGCATATTCATTGGGGAAATCCTGAAAACCTGACTGGATTACGGCCCTCGAGGAGGGACTTTGACACCCCTGATATAACACAAAATGAGATAGAAGGTAGGTGGGAGCTAGTCCCCAAACCAGCTTGAAACAAACACAAGAAAACTTAAACACCATTTGTGTCTCCATTAGTCCTGGAAGTATCTTCCCATTATCCCTTTTTAATTGTTACTTGGAAAATGATGAAAGGAAGCTGTCATGGGACACCAAACTGATGCCACTTTCAAGATGCTTGAAAAGGGATAGTAGGGAACTTCCCTGGAACAGGGAACATAAGAATTGCTGCTGCTGAGTCAGACCATTGGTCCATCGTGCCCAGCCATCCGCTCCTGCGGTGGCCCCCAGGTCAAAGGGGTTAGGAGGCCAACTGGGATTAGTCTACAATGCAAGATCCTTCCCTGTTTTTAATGAAGCTTGGTGGGAATTTAATAATTTCACTTGGTAATGGTGCTATTGGAAGTTATTTCTGATTAGAGCTGTTGAAGTTAACTGCAGCTTAGTACCAATTTTTTTTTATCATTTTCATTTTTTCATTAACATATCAAGTATCCACTTGTAAAGAAAGATAGTTAAACAGAAAAAGAAAAAATACATGACCAATAATAATGATTTAACCAAAATAATAGAAATTTAGTAGCTTAACTTTAACGCAAGTCCTCAATATAGAATCCAAGGCTTAGAATCAGTGAGCAATTAACACAAAAACATAAGAAATAAGAAAAATCCATTAGTTAAGGAAGTATATCAAACTTCAATAAGCACTCATGTTGTCCCTGCTTTGTCGAGCCTCGAACAAGAAAGTTGTCAGTTGGCTAGGGTCAAAAAAGACATATTTTTGCATTTGATATTGTATCGCACATTTACATGGGTGACTAAGGAAAAAAGTCGCCCCCAAGAGCAATAACACCCGGTTTCATAAAAATAAATTCACATCTACGTTTTTGTGCGTCTTGTGCCAGGTATGGAAACATTTGTATTTTAAATCCCAAGAAATTCCTTTTGTTTATTTTTAAAGAAAAGTCTAAGTAACCAATTTTTATCTGGTGCTAACACTAGTGTAAGAAGTGTTGCCACTTTCCTATCCGAGAATTCCAAAAACAATGTAATATTAGGTGCTTGCTGATCGTCCTGTAATTTTAGTTGTCCTTCTCTTCTTATAGGTAAATAATACACCTGAGAAAAAGGTGACAACAGATCCTCTGATATTTCCAAAACTTCCATCATGTAGTGTTAACATATCTCTAGGAGGTATTGTTGCAACTCTAGGAAAGTTGATCAATCTATTACGAGAGAAGTTTTCTAAAGATTCTAATTTCCTTCTCAGTTATGTACCATTTTACCATTCAACTATATGCTAATAACTGACTTAATGTGGTACAGTGTGGCTTGTGTATTTCTGATCTAGTAGACTTGATTACTTCCAGTATAAGTACTGAAGTAGACTGCTGCACCAAGTTTGTGGTGGTCTTATTACATCAGCCTTGGTCATGCATAAATGCTTGGAGGCTAGTGAGCTTGAAAATGCTTGCCATCCAAAACCCCAGGTATAATGCTGGTATCTTTGAGATTGAGGGTTTGTCTGAAGTCTGACAGCATAAAAGTTGCAAATGGCATATTAAATGTCTACAAAGTATTACCAATACTAAAGCAGACTTGCGTTCCCTTCCAGTCATGTTATACGTGTTTAAATCATTGGTTGAGGATATGGCTTAGGATACTGATTCAGAGTAGAGGCTGGAGATTAACCTGATGCAACTTAGTGCTTTGTCAATCTAACTTTCCTCAACATGCAGGTAATTGTATTTACTGCCTTAGTCCTACAACTGTTTCAAGACATTTGGTTCACATCAGAACTTAAAATTCATAACTTTTTTTTCAAAAAAGCTTTCACTAGAAATGTGACTTGTTTATTCTAGACCTTGTAAAGAGTCGTCTCTACTGGGTTGATTCGAAGCTGCACGTGCTCTCCAGTGTGGACCTCAATGGTCAAGACCGCAGAATAGTGTTAAAATCAAATGAATTTCTTGCTCATCCTCTCGCTCTGACAATATTTGAGGTAGGATTTAAAACCCTTTTGATACTAAAATGTTGGTGATCATGTATGTGACAAGTTAGCCTTGACTTTGGAACAGTGTATTATCTTGAAGGGTGCCCAACACCAAAGTATGGTTTGCCTACAAACTCGTTCCAGTTTTTAAATAAGACCTACTTTAAATTTTAAGTCTGTTTCAAAAGTTGAGATCCAGTGGTGATTAGACTTGAACCTTGTTTTTGTGGGAGAAGGTGCAACACTAGTTGCTTACTGCATCTCGTGCTTTGTGAATGGGGAACTTTATACCTCTGTACTAAGTGTGCAAGGATAATTTAACATATCTTGCTTTTTGAACCTGGATATATGTGATCTTTAAACAGTATGGTCCAGATTCTCTATATGGCGCCGATTATCGGTGGTCACCTAAAAAGTGACTGCCAGTTATGGCCGCCAATTGTGTGTTAATCACTTGATGGTGCAGTAGAGAGAATCTAACGCGTTGGGACAGATGGGCGCTGGAAATATAGGCCAGGGTTTTCCAGGCCTACATTTCTGATGCCTATCTATGTCATGAATCATGCTTTATGGCACTTAATGCCCATAGTGGCATTAAACTCGTAAAGTGCCTATGTAGGCACAATTCTGGTGCCAGTAGGAGCTTTCATTTTACCATTTTTTTCTGTTTAAAATGCTGTCTCAATTGGGTACTAGTAGGGCACCCTAAGTTTCAGCACCACCTATAGAATATCCCCCATATGCTTAATTGGCTATTGACTATCGATCAGTGACACCAAGTCATTCTATACAAATCGGTCCAGGTTTTGTGTTGCATATAACTCCGATTATGCACAGAAGCAGAATGGACAAGTCTTTTGTAATGTTAATACATGACACCCTACTGCTTTCATACTGAGTATTTGCACAAATGAAATGGGTAGACTCGGGCAGCAGAATTCTTTCTTTTAGGGGGGGGCAAAAACTGCTACCCATATCCTACCTCCATAATAGTACCAATTGTAATGCCATTTCTTCCATTTATACACAATATAATCTTAATGCATAATGGTAACCGCTAGAGTGATTCATCCCTGTTCCAATGGCTATGGGTAAGCTAGCACCCTGGGCTAATCTGAACTGATAATGTCCTTGCAGCGAGTGTCCTTTTCATCTAAGCTGGAAAAGGACCATCTAGTATAAGCAAATCAGGTGATCTAGAAGGTAGCTTCATTTGCTCAGCTTGTCTAGGTGACCTTGTGGTAGTGTTTCTTGATTGGTCTTAGATTTTTCCAATAGAAGTGATTTGAGCAACTAAGACATATCTATATACTTAAATGTGTTACATTTTGATATTAGCCTTTTCAAATGTAAGCAAATTTTTAAAGAAACTGATTCTTGGTCTTGTATCAAGCAGTCTGACCCAAGCTCCAAGTAGCTCTGATCCTTTAAAGTGTAGAACAAATGTAAGCCACATTTAGCGCTGAAGTCTTAGGCTAATGCACTATGGACATGGCATATGTAGTTCATAAGGTTAATAACTAGACTTGATCTTGACTATAGTCACTAATACATGATCAGTTTACTGTTGCTGTTAATCCACTGTGGTGTGATGGTGGTTTTGTTTGGTTTTTGTTTTTTTTTTAAATTCTACAGGATCGTGTCTATTGGATTGATGGTGAAAATGAAGCTATTTATGGTGCCAATAAATTTTCTGGAACGGAACTGGTGACTCTGGCTAACAATCTAAACAATGCTCAGGACATTATTGTATATCATGACCTAATACAGCCTCAAGGTAACTTACAAGACCTGCGTTTCACTCTCGTATTAAGGTTCCTTACTCTTCCGTTAAACCTGAGAAATGGGACTGGAAATGTGTTCCCTTGGCAATTCAAACAGATCCGCCAACCTTAATGAACCCTAGGAAGGAACAGACGTAGACACTGAAAACACTTCTGTTAATTATTAAATTGGACTGATTTTTGTAACATTCAGCTTTGCATACCTCGTACCCCTATTTAAATGAAAAGGCGGCAAGTTGAGCCATAACTGGAGCAGGCTAAATATTTTTGGACAAGTCGTTAAGTAGAGGAAATGTGCCTTTAGCATGCTTTTATCTTGGGTCATAGTTCACTGGCAGTTAATATGGTGATTCATTATCTTTTGGTCGCTATAACTACTGAAAGTGATGGGTTAAAGAGCTGTTTTAAGCACTTTCACATAGTGTAGCACACTTTCAGGTACACTGGGACAGATGGGGGTGGGGGAAATGCTTGAAGTGCTTAGTGTGGTTGCATAACTACAAAAAAGACTGTATACAAGTCCCAATCCTTTTCCCTTTCCCCTTAAACCACAGGTGTTAAAGTCCCTCCGAGGGCTGCAATCCAGTCGGGTTTTCAGGATTTCCCCAATTAATATGCATGAGATCTATTTGCATGCACTGCTTTCATTGTACGCTAATAGATCTCATGCATATTCATTGGGGAAATCCTAAAAACACGACTGGATTAGTTTATAGTTTATTTTAAAATTTGATAGAACGCTTTACAATATATTTCAAAGCGTTGTACAATTAAAATAAATAATGGGTAAAGACAATACAAGGACATACTAAGGTGGGAAGGAGGAATACAACAAAAGGGAAGTGTAGAAGAATTTGCATTTACCAGCTGTTTATGTATCCCTTGTGTTATCTGCTTGTAGATTATGGCACTGTTGCCGCCTGAATGTATGTGCTGCTTCACTGTTAATAAACATATGTTTAAAAAAAAAAAGAAAAAAAAAAAAGAAAGGATAGGGAAGAATTTTAAAATTGATAAGAAATAAGTGAATTAAGATTATATAAAATACAACAAAATTGAATCAGATACATTAATCATATGCATCTTTAAAAAGGAAACATTTTTAAGCTGCTCTTAAATTTAACCAAGTTTTGTTCAAAAATATATGAACGACGATTATTTTTAGGGAAGGAACATTAAGGGTAAATTGTGATGAGGATCTTAAGATTCTAGGGAAGTCGTATGGAGTAAGTAGTCTGTCAATAAATGCTGATGCATTAGTCTGCTGGGTCTTGAAAGTAAGGAGGAGGGCGATTTTATAGATGATCCGATGATGAACGGGAAGCCAGTGGGCATTTTTCAACAGAGGAGTAACATGATCAGACTTTTTTTGAGTTGGTGATAATTTTTATTGCCGTGTTTTGTATTAGTTGAAGGCGTCTAATGTCCTTTTGGTATAAACCTTGCAGCTCTCGAGGAGGGACTTGACACCCCTGCCTTAAACTCATAGAAATTTCAGTATTTTAATTGCTCAGGGACTTAAGCACTGATTATTGACTTCTACTAACTAACTGTGCTCAATCTGTTAAAAAAACTCACTAGGACTGATATACCTGTCGAGTTCTTTAACTCTAAATCTGACGACTTGGTGGAAGTGCATTAAATGCTTAAGTTAAAGGATTTGGGGATACTCGGCACTAAGCACATGGGTGAGCACAAAGTTGAATGTGCTTCTTTTGTGTAACTCTAGAAGCAAACTCCAGAAGTCTAATACAGAATGCTACATGTTGAAAACAGACTTCTCTTGGTCCTAATGGCACAGTGTGTAGTATGTCAACCTCTGCAGTTCATGCGAGTAGGTCTCTTGCATGCTGGATATCAGCTTTTAGGGCTCCTTTTACAAAGCTGCGCTAGCGGTTTTAGCACACGTGAAATTGCCGCGCGCTAGACGCTAACGCCAGCGTTGAGCTAGTGTTGGTTCTAGCCGTGTAGCACGGGTTTAGCGTGCGCTAAAAACGCTATTGCAGCTTTGTAAAAGGATCCCGTAGTTTAATATCGGTTTAACTTGGGCACATAGTTTCAACATTGTAGTTCCTTGAGGACCTTGGCAGCCTGGTATTCAGCATTTTTGCTTCTGTCATCTGGAAGATAGTTCTACTGTTGCCAAGAATTTAATGAATAGGACGTATGCATACAAGTTGAATCGTAAAAGTATTGACTCTTCTCCAGTAAAGCAGTTCACAGTACCCTAACCAAAAGCTGCTTCCTATAGTCTACAAGAGTGTAGTTAATCTAGTCAGAAATACAATTTATGCCTTTCTTCTGTTTAGAACAGTAACTTTGGGGGTGTTTATACATCCATTTGCAAATATCCCTCTTGACCTCCTAATCCAAGTTTTGGTGGTGGTTTTGCAGGTCATGCCTAATTCTCTCCTCCCATGCCAGGATCAATTCCTGTTTGTCATGTTTACATTTTTTGGAAATGTACATTTCAGCTCTTTTGCTTAATATGCAAGCATGCTAACTTCACATGGTCCAATTTTTCACCTAATTAGCGGTTCACTTAAACTAATTGTAATAGACATGTTAATGTTCATCTGTATTTTAATGTACATCGCTTTGTATAACGATATAGCGATCCATCAAATATTTAATAAACCTTGAAACCTTGAAACCTTAACTGTTTAAAATTTACCTTTGACATATAGATTTAGTTAGCTTATGTAGCCACTTGAGATTTGCCAGCTCTTGGTTATTTCTGCACTTGGATTAGAGGGGATAACACAAAGGCCCAGATTCTCTAAAAGTGCGTCCCGATTTTAGGCAGCTGTAGGCGTCCTACAGCTGTCTAATCAGCCAATCGGGATGCACGTTTTTTAAAAAAAATGCTCCCCAGGCAGGCCTGAAGGCGCCTCCGGGAGCCTAGGGAGACCCGCAAGATGCCTAAGCTCATCTAAGGGCCTTAGGCGGGTCTTAGGCTGAACCTAGGCGGCCCTACGCGTCTCCCTAGTAGATGAGAAGCTTAAAAATGTAGGCCAGCAAAATGCTGGTCTACATTGTAAGTAAACGCGGCCGCTATACTTATCGCGGCAAGGGATCTCTCTGCCGCTATAAGTATAGCGGGCCGTGGCCCCTGACCGATCACTGGCAGGAGGGTGCCTGGGCCAATCAGAATAGACCCGGGAGCCTTAGGTCCCACCAGTAGGCGGAGCTTTGAGAGGGATGGGCCAATCCGGCCTCATTCCGTCGTTGGCTGCCTGCCGGACAGGCGGGTTTGGCTCCGGTCTGTCCGGCCAACTACAGAAAGGTACGGGGAAGGGGGGTGGGGGTCGGCCAGGGGGGTCGGAGGTTCTTGGGGGGGCGGTCGATGGGGGGAAGGGGGTTTGCGTCGAGGGCAGGAGGGCCTGGGATCCCTCCTGCCTGTAATGTAGTGCGGGGTGGGGGTAGGGGGTCGCCGTGGTCAGGAGGGTTTGGGCTCCCTCCTGGCCCGAACAACTAGCGGGGGGGGGGGGGGGGGGGGTCGCCAGGGCCAGGAGGACTTGGGCTCCCTCCTGGCCCGATATTGTCGTGGAGTTGGGGAATCGGCGGGGCAAGAGGGCTTGGACTCCTTTTTGCCCCGATCGTGTCGGGGAGTCGGGGGGGCAAGAGGGCTTGAGCTCCCTCTTGCCCCGATCGTGTTGGGAGTCGGGGAGTCGGTGGTCCTTCGGGGTGGGGGTGCAGGTGCGTGCGAGCGGTCCTGCTTGGGGTGAATCGGATGTCGGGGACGGGGGGGGAACTATGTAAAAAAAATACACAGCAGAAGCTGCCAGTTCCTGGCATAAAGTGTAGGCATAAAAATCGCAACAGAATCTGCTATCTGTACCCAGCCAGGCATTTATTGACTGACTTTTTCATTCTAACGCAGATTTCCAATAAACTACATCTTTTACTGCCAATATTGATCCCAAAATGTCCAGGAAAAGAAAAGTTGACGGTGAAGGCAGACAATTTAATGACAAATGGGAAAATGAATACATGTTTGTGCTTAGTGAGGGCAAACCAGTGTGTATATTGTGTTATGAGACAGTGTCGGTGATGAAAGAGTACAATATACGTCGTCATTTTGACACCAAACATAATGTTAAGTATGGCAAATATACTTTGGAAGAAAAGCATAAAATTGTTAAAGAACTAAAAGGCAAACTACAATCACAGCAGCAAATGTTTACAAAGGCTACAGCGAAAAATGATGCTGCAGTGAAAGCAAGCTTTATAGTGGCTGAAGAAATTGCCCGTACTTCAAGGTGTTTTTCAGAGGGTGCCTTTTTGAAGCAATGCATGCTAAAAGTGTGTGAGAAAGTATGCCCAGACCAGATACAGAGTTTTCAAACTGTCAGTTTGTCAAGAAACACCATTGCAGACAGAGTTCAAGAACTCTCAGGAAATCTATCATCACAGCTAGCCGAACAGACATGCAGTTATCTTGCTTTTTCACTTGCTATCGATGAAAGCGCAGACAACACTGATACAGCGCAGCTGTCCATCTTTATACGTGCTACGAAGACCGACCTCTCTGTCACTGAGGAACTTTTGTATGTAGCTGCCATGCATGGGACGACGACTGGTAGAGATATATTTGAGGCTGTGGAGAAATCTATAAATAATTTTAAATTACCCTGGGAAAAGTTGGTGGGGCTAACTACCGATGGCGCACCTTCAATGTGTGGAGAAAAGAAAGGCTTGGTTGGACTAATGAAGGAAAGAATGCAAAAAAGTCACTGCCACACACCCTTGATTACTTATCATTGCATTATCCACCAAGAGGCTATGTGTGGAAAAGTTCTGGACATGAATGACATAATGACCACAGTCATTAAAACTATTAACTTTATAAGGGCACGTGGCCTGAATCATCGCCAGTTCCAGCAGTTTTTACAGGAGGTGGGTGCAGAGCATGGAGACGTGCCATACCACACAGAAGTAAGATGGCTGAGCAAGAGCGCAGTCCTCAAAAGATTTTTTGAGCTCAGAGAACAAATTGCTCTTTTCATGGAAAGTAAAGGAAAGCCCTTGCCTGAACTGTCGGATCCCGCCTGGCTATGTGATTTTGCTATGATGTGTGACATATGCGAGCATCTCGCCCAACTGAATCTGAAGCTGCAGAGACGCAAACAAGTCATCACGAAGATGTCTGACATGATCACAGCATTCCAGCGTAAACTTCAACTATGGAAGTCCCAACTGGAACAGGACAATCTTGCCCACTTTCCCGTTTGTTTGAGTATCTCAACCACTATTTCTGGTACTTTTCCTTGCAGTCGGCTGGCTACCAAAGTTAGCCGTTTACTAAGTGAAATTGAGCGGCGCTTCTCTGACTTTAGAACACAGCACTCAGGCTTTGACATCTTTGCCAATCCTTTTACAGTTGATGTCAACAATGTGCCCCATCACCTTCAGATGGAGATAATCGAGCTTCAGCCTGACAGTGGCCTGAAATCAAGGTTTCAGGATGTTGAAATTGAGGACTTCTACCCTCTACTGCCCCCTGACTCAATGCCAGAGCTCCAACTTCATGCTGCCCGTATTCTATCCATGTTCGGGAGCACCTATCTTTGAACAGATGTTTTCAATAATGAATCTGAACAAAAACAAGCACAGATCACGCATTACCGATGACAACCTCCATGCTGTTTTGCGGGTTGCTACAGCCCAAGAAATAAAACCGAACATTGACTCATTGATACGGGGAAAACGGTGTCAGACATCTAGCCAGAAAACAAAACAATGAGCATTTTAGGTACATTCCAATATTATTGTTTTGCTTGATACCAATATTACTGTTTTGCTTGATAGCATGTGAGTTGGTTAACAGCACTGTTAAGGAAAAGATTGTTCCACTCATTTTAAATTCACATTTCTGGTTAACATTGTCAGTTTATGACTGTTCAGTAAACCATTCGGCCCGCGATTTAGGCTGGATTTTAGATTTTGGCCCCTTCTCTGATTGAGTTCAACACCCCTGCTCTAAACGGACGCTTTCCAACTGGCTTGCTGCCTGCATTGCGTTCTGTTATGCTCGGGCCGGTCTCTCACTGGAAGGTGCTGTCACGGCCCACAGGGTCAGAGCTATGGCTGCTTCTGTGGCTTTCCTCCGCTCCACGCCCATCGAGGAGATCTGCAAGGCTGCCACTTGGTCCTCAGTTCACACGTTCACTACCCACTACTGTCTGGATGCCTTCTCCAGACGGGATGGACACTTCGGCCAATCTGTGTTACAAAATTTATTTTCCTAATGGCCAACCATCCCTCCTCCCTCTCTGTTAGCTTGGAGGTCACCCATGCGTTAAGAATATGCTGCCTGCTTGTCCTGGGGTAAAGCACAGTTACTTACCGTAACAGGTGTTATCCAGGGACAGCAGGCAGATATTCTTACGTCCCACCCACCTCCCCGGGTTGGCTTCTTAGCTGGCTTAATCTTAACTGGGGACCACGCACTCCTCCGTCGGGCGGGAAGGCACTCGCGCATGCGCGGTGCGGCCAACTAGAACTTTCTAGTTAAAGTGTCCGTACCGGGGCTCCGTCGGTGACGTCACCCATGCGTTAAGAATATCTGCCTGCTGTCCCTGGATAACACCTGTTGCGGTAAGTAACTGTGCTTTATCATGGACTAGTGTTAACTCACTTTACAGCAGTTTGAGCTCATCCCTAATGCAAAAAGTACAAATGATACAGAATACAGCAATCGGATTGATCCTTAGACTAAAGATGCTTTGTCAAGACTATTGTCACAAACTTCACTGGCTACCCATAGTGCATGAATTATGTTCAAGCTGTCCTGAATAACATGCCCTCCACACACCTCAGAACTAATAATTCACCTCTTTTCCAAATCATTCATTTTCATCTAGACTTGCCATACTTTCTAACTGATACTACATCCACCAAAGGAGCCGAATGCACATAAAATTTAACACCCTATTCACTATGTAGCCACTAAAACTTGGAATGGTCTACCTATAACTATTAAAACAGAACTATATCAAATTTAGAAAAAAAAATCTGAATTTTTTTGATGCAACAAACCACTATATAACCTTACCACAATTACAAGGTTGGTAACCAATCTTTCCAATGATGGCAATTAGTACCAGGCACCAAATAATTGATTCATTGATGGCAACTAGTATATCTCAGTGAACCCCTTTTTTTCTCCAACCATGTATCTGCATGCACAAACTGCATATTTGCAAAAGTGTGATACATAAATCTAGATTAGACTAGAACTTTTAGACTTTGTTTCAGTTTCTGCTTCCTCTTTCAGTATAAACCTAAGTATTGCTCTATGCTTAATCTTGTCCTGGAACCAAAACAAATATGTAGCCATTTTTTTTTCTTGAAATATAAACTACTGCGCACATGATACTACATGTCCTATGCTTGTATGAATCCTAGAATAGGGACAACTAATTTACTCAACTTTTAATTTCTAAACAGGTAAAAACTGGTGCAATGAGATCAAGGCCAATGGTGGCTGTGAATTCTTGTGTTTACCAGCACCTCAAATAAATGGAAATTCCCCAAAATATACTTGTGCATGTCCTGATGGATTAGAACCAATGGATGGAGGCCGAAGATGCAGAAAAGGTAGTGATTTGGAAGTATGGTCTTGTTCTAGAGTGACATACCAATTACATACATTACCAAAATTGTAAATGATTTTGCTTAGGGTAGGGGGACAGTTACATTTGGAGGTTCAAATTACATTTCACTTCAGCTTTGATCTCTCAGGGTACCGCATGGAATTAGAACTATTTTAAATGTCAAAAACTAGTGGGTCTAGATTTTCAACTTAAACTAGCTGAAGTATTCATGGCTGCTTTAGTCTAATATCCTCTACTCCTTGAAGGACAATGGCTTTCTCTAGACTGGTTCTGCTCTGAATTCTAAGATTTAGTGCTTCAATTCCGTGGTCACATTTGACTTGAGCCATGCTCTGTGTAGGATTCAGAGATGCATGACACAAAACCAGCCTGGTGGCTCAGTAGTGCTGCACACTGAAGTATATGGGTTCAGTTCTTGAACTGGGATGTCTCCTTGCCAAGCTAGAGGTATCATGATGCAGGGAGGTACAATAACACCCTGGCTGTCACTTTGTGATTTGGGTCAGAGTAATAAGATTATAAGAGAAGGGAAAATGTTTCTCCCTGGTTGGAAGAAGGCTCTTGGATTTGGATTCCATGCACTCTGGAATGAGTCAAAGTAAGAGTAAAAATCACTATTAGAAAAAGCATTGCCTAAAACTTAATGAGGGAGGGGTTTGACTTATCCCTACATTACATAAAAAGTAGATTTCTCACTAGGGTGCTGTGCTAGCACTTAGCATGTATCCTGTCTTTCTCTTCCTGTGTTCAGATTTGTCTGGTCTTATACTTAACAGTGCTTTAGTCCACAACATGCCTGGGTAGCTATAAATTGGATTTACTAAGCTGCCATTTCCAGTGATAAATGCAACCCTGTTTGCCTCTGTATAGTTAATTGTCTTAGAACCCAGATCTGCTCTTGCAGCATGGGTATTTAGGGGCTCCTCTTCATTGTGGGTAATCGTGGAAAAACCTGCACCAGAATGTTAAGCAAATTCATTCTGGTGTTGCTAAGCTCAGTATAAACTGTCCCTGCTTTGGATATAGTGAAGGAGTTGAATAGTTGGGATTATTCTAGCACATGCAGTTTCTTCTATTCCAATTAATTGCTTCATTTTTCAACAATGGAAGGTTTAAAACAAGATGAAACAAGCTGCAAGTCTTTAGACGGAAGCTTAATTCTTTTACAAGAATTGGTTAAGAGCACACATGGAAAGACTTTCATGTCTTACTGTTTTGATTCATACTGACTGCTTAGAATTTTTCATGCTTGTTGTTCTTCAGATAACAAAGGGTTATTGAGATGGCATTAGATCTCTTATTTTAGTAACTGGATTAAAAGCATTGGTTTTTGGACATCTCGGTATTGGTCTTTTTTTTTTTTTCTTAAGGTACAAGAATGATTTACCCTGATACAGGTGTTGATACAACAAGCAAACTGCCGACAGTTGAAACACCTCTTGAAGGTATGGTGTTCTAATTTTACTTTTAAAGAAACTAAAGCTTAATGTACAGAGGTGGCTATTACACCCAAAAAATCCTGCCTGGGCTTGTAACCATTTCTTGGGTGAAGAGCTAACTTGGCTCAGAATACTTTCCTTAAAATCTAGAGTATTTTTTAAATGTAAAATCACTGATTGCAGCACTTTTTTTTTTTTTTTTTTTTTTTTACAAATGCAGACATGAATGGCACTAGATGTCAAATTTGACATCTACCCAACTTCACACTTGCCACAGAGTTGTACAGTAGACTGTTAACTGGATCTCAAACAACCAGAAAAAAAAAAAAAAAATCAAATACTGTAATACTTTTAAATAAAATCAATTTCTGGGAGAAATTTAAGTGTAAACTTGGCATGCCACACCTGAGTACACCCACACTTTGCCTACCACATGTCTGGAACAGTTTATAGCAGGGATCTCAAAGTCCCTCTTTGAGGGCCGCAATCCAGTCAGGTTTTCAGGATTTCCCCAATGAATATGTATTGAAAGCAGTGCAAGCATATAGATCTCATGCATATTCATTGGGGAAATCCTGAAAACCCGACTGGATTGCGGCCCTCAAGGAGGGACTTTGAGACCCCTGGTTTATGGTATAAATACCACCAAGGAGTCCAACAGGAACAAGAACCCACAGGCACAATGCAGCAGAGAAGACAGTGGGAACGGACAATGAACAATCCACCAGAGCCAGGAGGATAAAATCAAGTTCTCTTTATTTAAATCCAGGACGTACAGTAATAAGGACCCGGATTGAAATAAAGAGAACTTGATTTTATCCTCCAGGCTCTGGTGGATTGTTCATTGTCCGTTCCCACCGTCTTCTCTGCTACAGTTTATGGTATGGCGCATTATGGGGCATCTATCAATCCCCATGGATGCCAATTAAATGAGTCTACAGAATAAAGTCAGTTGTGCACATACTTGATTGCTTTACGATTGTTAAGAGCAGTATAGCAAATCAAGCCATAGTCTAAAGCAAATCTTAATTTTATGGCATTCCTTTCTATTTCATAGTTTTAGAAGGACGGACCCATGAAGCATAGAATAGGCTTACACTGAATCAAAATCGGTTAGTCAAGTCAGGTTGCAGGTAGACTTCTGGCTTAGATATATAAATTGAGGAACATATGAGTAATTTATTCTTATCGCCAAACCTTCAGTTCAAGGTGGTTCACAGCAAATAGAGATGAATGAACAATAAATTACCAGCATAAGCATTAAAATGTTTATCGGAAGATAGAATTACAATTAAGTCAAGTATTTCTCAAACAAATAAGTTTTTTAAGATTTTTTTTCGAAACAAATAGTAAGTCTGAGCTTGGGAAATGAAAGCATTCCAACATTCATTGAGCCAGCCTGAAATGCAAGGGTTTTTCCCAAGAATCTCTTGCTGCGACATGCTTTTATTGATGGAAGCATAAACCAACTGATTCTTCATGTATTCTTTTTTGGATTATGAAATTCAAAGTGGGAAGAGAGGTAGGTTGGGAGCAGTCCAAATAAAGCTTTAAAACAAATACAACCAAATTTAAACAAAACTGTAGCCTCAAATGGAAACCAATGGAGCTTTTGGTAGTAAGGACTAATCATATTTGAGGCTAAAAATCAAATGGACAGCTGTATTCTGTATCATTCTGAGTAAGTTTTTTTATGAGAACCTAGATAATGTTACAGTAGTCCAAAGTGGACAGAATTGATGACAACCAACAATTTGAAAGATGTTAAATAGTACAAAGCTTCCACAGTACTGCAAAACATCTTTATCAGTAGATCAGTATGATTGTTAAAAGATAACGAGCAATCCAGCGTAACGCCTAATATTTTTATCATAGTAGCCATAATATAATTTTGACCATTTAAATTAAGTTGATTTTCATTAATTTTGTCATTAGGACTGGCAAAAAAACCTTTTTTTTTTCTGGATTAAGCTTTAATTTAAATTTAGTGGTACATTGTTCTACTTGTGCCAGAACAAGTGAGAGAAATAGGCAAGACTTCAGACTGGTTTTTCAAAATAATAAATGTTTGCCTTTAATCATGTAACGGTGAGTTCCCAAGCCTAGGACCTAAAACATAGAAACTTTTTGCAATTGGTGGGTGGTTCAGCAGGAGGGGGGGGAGATAGTGGGGGTGATGGCCAGGGGTGATCAGTGGGTAGAAGGGAGGGATGGAAGGGTATTTTTTACCAGCACAGGGCCTCTTAATAGTAGGGTTTCTTGTCAAGTGCCTGAGCCAATCGGCGCTCAGGCACAGATAGGAAAGTAAGGCTACGACTTTTCAGACCCTGCCTTTTTAAAGTTCGCACAGAAAACAATGCGCTTCCCCGCTGTGCATTACGCAGTGCTCATTAGAATACTAATGAGCTCCTTGTAATGCATTAGCATAGGATTTGAGATAGCTGCTATAATCAGTAGCAGGCAAGGAGAATCCCTTTGTGCGTTGGCAGGGCAGCGTTCGGTACCAGTAAGTGCTTTAATGACTTAATGACACAGAGCTGTTCAGCATCAGAGCCACACTGTCCATCACCTAGCTGTAGGTTCCATTTATTGACTCTCCTCTCTATTCATGTAAAAAAATCTTTCTGCCTGACAGAATATATCATTCTTAGTGTGATGTGTGCTCTTGGTGCCTCACTGCTTTGGTATAGGACTTCCTCATGGGATAAACCTTCAGATCCCTTTTTCTGTAATGTGGTCTGTCTTGCTGCTCCTTTTTTTATAGGGATTCAGAATATGCCAGGTAGTCAAATGTGGCATAGGCTCTGCAAAATAGGGCTGGATTAACTTGTCAAAACAGTGGCTCAGACACTTTGCTCCATTTTACTCCAAAAAGCTGGTTTTAAACTGAACAGCCAGTAATTGCTCAATCCCTTTATTTTGTCTTAATCTAAACATCTCTCATGATCTTTCCTTAATGCTATGGACGGCTCCATCTTTTTACATGTCCATTTCAAGTCCACGGTTTAAAAAAACAAACAAACAACAAACCCCAAACTGGATGTACATTCTTGGTACTCCTGCAACTTTATTCTGTTGCACGTAGGGTGACATGAATTTCTGAGGGAAAGGGGGAGGGACTGTATCTTGGCTCTGGCCCTCTGTAAACATGACACTTCATGTTAAATCCAAAAAGCTTTCTCAAAGCCTATGCTGCTACCTTCATGATTTTTGATGATACTTTTTTTAAAAAAAATCTTAAAATACACCCTGCCACCCCCTCCCTGTTTCAGAGTAACAAGACAGATCTAAAGGTGGCAAAACCATTTCCCTTCTGTGCCTATCTACCTGCAAATAAAGCAGTGAAGCTTTTCTGTTTAAATTTTAGACACTAGGAAACCCATTTTATTTTCCAAGACTGCAGATAAGGGCACTGTACACATTTAGAAGCACTAGAGAATACAAGCCTGTAATTTAGGTATTAGATGTAGTTTTGCTGTGGCATACGATGAGGAACAGGCAACAAACTGGTTAACATATGGCAAAAATTGAGTATGAAGAAGTTTAGCAATAGTTTTTTTTGCTAATGAAGCAAATTAAAGATCATAAAATTGACTAGCTGCTCAAGTCAAAAGGCTTAGGATTTGTGTATCTGCATGGCACTTAAACTAAATCTAGGCAAGATTCCAGAGTACCACTCGGAAGGTATTTATCGCAAACTGCTAGAGCTTGGCTAATAAGCTGGAAGTCTTGATTAGCAGAACTGGCTATTGTACAAGGTCTGCTTGGGATAAAGCTTAGGGATGCAACAGCGGAAATGCTTAACGCCTTACTACTTGGCGATATCGCACAGTGCCCTCTAACAGTATCGGGTTCCTAAGTGGCATACACTCCCTATTAAGGGCACTCGCTGGATTACATAAAATATCTGGTAGCTGCAACATCAGATTTGGGGCAGGTACACAAAAACCAGAAATTGGTCTTCAAAATGAAGAGCAAATACCAAGCACACCAATATAAATAGCAGAAAAATATTTTAAGCATGAGAAGGACCTCGGAGACCTTAATTCAGGCAGCGTGACTGCTAATAAATTTGCAGGTCAGTTGCTCGATCATTGGTCCTAACGCCAAATACTTTATGCTATACTGATAGTATTAAATATTTCTTTTGAATATAATCTTTTTTTTCCAAATAAATAGTTTTAAATATTTTGACATCTTTTGAATCCAGAATAGTATTTTAAATACAAGATGGCGCCAACATTCAAAAGGCACTTATCTCCATGAACACCACAGTGAGGAGTTAGCGCTGCATAGTGAAACCCGAAGGGGCCTCCATTTCACCCTACAAGGCTTCATCAGGGGAATATTGCAGCAGTATGGTGAACAGCTTAGCATGAAATTCAAAACGGCAAAATGCCGCTTGAGGTTTCCTTGGCAAAACCAAATGCCATTGAAGTACAGCTTCAGGATACTGGCACTGGCTGGCTTGTCTAAGATTAGCTCTGTCACTGGGCTATAATCTTTGTTTAGAATAGTCCTGTCGAAGCTTGTAAACATTTGTACTTATTACCCTTGTGGATTTTTTTTTTTTTAATAAACTTCATATCAGGACCATTTGAGCAAGTCTAGAATGCGAGTTTTAAAACTTTGAGTGGAGGAGTGGCCTAGTGGTTAGGGTGGCATCTCAGCACCCTGAGGTTGTAGTTCAAGCCCAGGACTGTTCCTTTCGACCTTGGGCAAGTCACTTAACACTCATTGCCCCAAGTATGATAGATTGTGAGCCCACCAGGACAGATAGGGAAATACTTGAGAATCTGGAACCTGATTGTAAACCACTTAGGCTATAAGTGGTGTATAAATACTAAATAGAGAGCTGCTTGTTGGCCTTTGCTCTAACAGTGTAGTTTTGGCATGCTTACTCAGCAACACTTATGCACAAAACTAAGATCCTGCATTTTGCACAGCTTCTTATCCTAAAGTTCAGCTTCTTATCCTAAAGTTCAGCTTCCCCAGTTTTCCTCTTCATACTACAGTTCTCGCTCCTAGAAAGACTTTAATTTACATGCATGAGAAGATTGAGGGACAGAACTCCCACCTCATTCTTCTGTTAGCGCAGTGGTTCCCAACCCTGTCCTGGAGGACCACCAGGCCAATCAGGTTTTCAGGATAGCCATAATGAATATGCATGAAGCAGATTTGCATGCCTGTCACTTCCATTATATGCAAATCTCTCTCATGCATATTCATTAGGGCTATCCTGAAAACCTGATTGGCCCGGTGGTCCTCCAGGACAGGGTTGGGAACCACTGCGTTAGCGCATCTGCTCCCACACCAGTTGAACTTTACTTTCTCTGTTCCAACCCTCCCAATACCCACAACACTCAGCCAGCTTCTTGTATAATCTCTCTGGAGGCTGAACTAGAAGGTTCTTGTATGCTGCAGGGCAACTAAGATGCTACCTGTCCGGGAGCTTCTTGTCTTGTTCAGTTTGATCCTGCAGCTTCTCTGCATGGTTGAAATTAAGTTAATTCTGCTCGTGATTTGTTTTCAATTCCTAGTCTTTGATTTTGTTTGCGGGTTTGCCCACGTGCTGCGGATCATCCTCTTTGAGCTGTCAAGGAGTCCAACCCATCCCCACCCATTGCTCCAGCCAGATGCAAAAAAGTGGCCTCCCTGTAGGTGGAAATGACAGCTGAGGGGAGAGATGATTGAAGTCTACAAAATCCTGAGTGAAGTAGAACAGGTACAAGTGGATCGATTTTTTTCACTCTGTCAAAAATTACAAAGACTAGGGGACACTATGAAGTTACAGGGAAATACTTTTAAAACCAATAGGAGGAAATATTTTTTCCACTCGGAGAATAGTTAAGCTCTGGAACGCATTGCCAAAGATTGTGATAAGAGAAGATGGGAAGGCTAGATGGGCCATTTACCCTTTATATCTGCCATCATGTTTCTGTGTTTGGATAAGTTCCTGGAGGAAATGTTCATAGTCTAAGACATGGGGAAAGCCTCTGCTTGCCCTGTATTGGTACAGATCTTGAAAAAAGTCACTCCGTTAAGGTCAAAACTAAATTCAACCCAATTTTAATTTATTTGCACATCTAATAGAACTCTGCTCAGAGACATGAAGGCTCACCACCCAATCATCGCAGTGTTAAATGCAAATATGCACCAGTACTCATAATAGTTCATTATTTTATCACTAGCTACTCAAGCTCTAGAAAACATCTCTTTTAGATTGCTTGAAAGTATATAAAATTACTGGAACTTAACTTAGACTGTTTAATGGCAAATTAAAATTGGGTTGAATTTAGTTTTGACCTTAACGGAGTGACTTTTTTCAAGATCTGTACCAATACAGGGCAAGCAGAGGCTTTCCCCATGACTTTTTTTCAAGATCTGTAGTTGTACCTTTAGTCACTCAACAACGAATTAGTTGAGTGACTTTTGCCCTGTATTGGTAGCATG
The DNA here is from genome assembly GCF_902459505.1 of Geotrypetes seraphini. Taxonomy (NCBI): domain Eukaryota; kingdom Metazoa; phylum Chordata; class Amphibia; order Gymnophiona; family Dermophiidae; genus Geotrypetes; species Geotrypetes seraphini. The sequence continues at coordinate 478,146,574 of NC_047084.1, forward strand.
AAATGTTGCTACTCTTTGGGTTTTGGCCAGGTACTAATGACCTGGATTGGCTACTGTGAGAACGAGCTACTGGGCTTGATGGCCTATTCGTCTGACCCAGTAAGGCTATATTATGTTATGAAATGCTTCATAGTCTGCCATGAGATTAGCAGGAGCAGGAGATGTTTCATGAAGCGTTTCCTGTTGTTGCTGGACAGGGGAGACTAGAGCTAGAGATGCTAGATTTTCCTTTTGGAAAATACAGACCCCCCCTAGCCCCACCCCCAGGCCTGCCTAGTTTCACCAAGCCTGCCCTAGCCCCACTCCCTGCTTCCTGTGCCGGGTTTTGAAAAGCCATCCGGACCCCTGGACATGTCCTCAAAAGGAGAACATGTCCAGGGAAATCCGGATGTGTAGTAACCCTAACTAGAGCAGGTTTACTCATATACTCTTACCTGTGATCTCTGCAGGAGAGGAAGTGAACCATTGCACATCAGGCCACTTTGCTCTTCTGCTAGGTTAGACCTGACAACCCTGTGGTTCAAACAGTCGGGTCTAACCTGGCAGAAGTGGAAGTAACCTAAATGTACAATAGTTCACTTCACGTCCCCTGCAGAGATCACAGGTAATGTGAAGAAGTGGCCCAAATTTGCAGCATTCATCTCGGCTACCTCCTTGCTGCTCCATCTCTGAGGGAGGGGAAGACAGCAAGGAGACACTTAATGCTGGTGTGGAAATAAACTGGGCACAGGCTTGTGCATATTTAACGATTACCATATCAATATGAGGACATAACTTGTCTGCCTTTAAGACTTGTATGTTCTAAATTCAGAGATGAGCATCAAAAACAATTGCACAGGATACATCAAATTGTGAGGGATAGAACCTCAAATACCAGCAATGTGCTGGTGCTTTTGCTGGATTAATGAATATCACTGGCTCAAAAATCTCCCACTAGAACTGTGCTGTAACGTTTAACTATAACTGTAATTAGATAAAGCCAATACTTAGCTTTCACCCGACGGGAGCTCTTGTCATTTCGCTTTTTGAAGCTTTGTCTAGGGTTAGTTTTTAAGCCTGCATCTTACTGTTCACAGCACATTTAATGTAAGCACCACCGCACATACAACTGTGGCATCGAATGTCAGTTTTCCCGATGCTATGCCATCAATTGAAGTAGGCTATTATGCCACAGTTGTATGTGCGGTGGTGCTTATGTTAATGTGCTGTGAATAGTAACCCAAGGAGTAGCAACATTCCATGTTACAGATCCAATAACGGACAAATGGACTTTTCCTCCAGGAACTTGTCCAAACTTTTCTTAAAACCAGCTACACTATCCGCTCTTACCACAACCTCTGGCAACGTGTTCCAGAGCTTAACTATTCTCTGAAAAAAAATCTATTGGTTTTAAAGTCATTTCCCTTTAACTTCAGTGTCCCCCTAGTCTTTGTAATTTTGATGGAGTGAAAAATTGATCCATTTGTACCCATTCTAATCCACTCAGGATTTTGAAGACTTTGGTCATCTCCCCTCAGCTGTCTCTTTTCCAAGCAGAAGAACCCTAACCTTTCTAGACTTTCCTCAGAATGCCATCCTCTATCATCTTGGTCATTCTTCTTTAATGTCGCTATCTTTTTTGAGATAAGGAGACCAGAATTGAATGCAGTACTCAAGGTGAGGCCACACCATGGTGCGATAGAGGCATTATAACATTCTTAGTCTTGCTAACCATCCCTTTTTTAAAAATAATTCCTAGCATCTTGTTTGTTTGGGCTGCCGCCACACATGGGGCAGAAGGTTTCATCGTGTCTACAATAACACCCAGATCCTTGGGCGCTAACCCCATCTGGTAACTGATTTGGGTTATTTTTTCCAACGTGCATCACTTTGCATTTGTCCACATTAAATTTAATATGCCACTTGGGACACCCAGTTTTCTATTTTCCTAAGGTCTGCCTGCAATTTTTCACAATCTGCGTTTTAACAACTTTAAACAGTTTAGTGTCATCTGCAAATCTAATCACCTCGCTCATCGTTCCAATTTCAAGATCATTTATAAATAAGTTATAGTACCAGTCCCAGTACAGATCCCTGCAGCACTCCACTATTTACTCTCCTTATTGAGAAAAATGACTATTTAACCCTACCCTCTGTTTTCTATCCAATAACCAATTCCTAATCCACAAATGAACTTTGCTACCTATCCCATGACGCATTAATTTTCTCAGGAGCCTCTCATGAGGAACTTTTGTCAAAAGCTTTCTGAAAATCTAGATACACAACAACTGGCTCACCTTTATCCACATGTGTTCACACCTTCAAAGAAGTCAAGCAAATTGTGGAATATGTAGACAAACATGATTTAATGACGGTCAGTATGGGTTCAGCCAAGGGAGATCTTGCCTCAATTTTATATCTTATAACCATTTCCAACATTTTGCCCAGTACTGAAATCGGGCTTACCAGTCTATAATTTTCCAGATATTCCCTGGAAACCTTTTAAAAAATTGGCATAACATTGGCCACCCTCCAATCTTAAAGTACTACAGACGATTTTAGCGAGAGGTTACAGATCACTAACAGCAGGTCAGCAATTTCATGTGTATTTTTTAGTACCCTGAGATGTATACCATCTTGTCCAGGTGATTATCACTGTGAGGAAATGAAAGAAATTGACAAGTTAAAATCACCCTTGAAAAAACATTTCTGGTTCAGGTAGATCACTTAACATCTTCCATAAAGACAGAAGCAAAGAATTAATTCAGTCTCTGCTATGGCCTTATCCTCCCTGAGCACACCTCTTGCTCCTTGATCATCCAACAATCCCACAGATTCCCTCGCAGGTTTTCTGCTTCTGATGTACCTAAAAATAAATTGAGTGTTTTGCCTCTTTGGCAAGTTTCTCTTCATATTCTTTCTTAGCTTTCTTTTCAGTGCTTTGCATTAGAGAATGACAAGGGGCCAAATTTTTTTCCAATCCCCACGGGAACTCATTTTCCCATCCTGGTGAGTTTTTCCTGTCCCTTCCCCATTCCTGCAAGCTGTGTTCTCATCTGCACAAGCCCAAAACACTTTAAAATAAGTGTTCGAGGCTTGTGCAGGTAAGACGGAGCTTGCAGGAATTGGGAAGGGACAGGGACAACTGGCAGGGATGGGGTGAGGAAATGCGAGTTCCTGCAGGGATGGAGAAAAAATTGTCCCCATGTTTTCTCTACTTTGTATCTAACTTGTCAATGCTTGTCTGTCTGTCTCTCCACTTTTGCTAATATTTGAGATACGTACGTACACAGTGTAGTTATTGATATTACAAATTATAAAAGAATCTTAGCTTAATACGTGTACCACATTAAGTATATTTCCAAGTTAGAATTTTTCTAGTTCCATACTGGTGCTCTTGCAGAATTCCTCCAGGAGTTTGTTCTGCTCTGTGCCTCTCGGTTGACTAGAAGACCATCAGGGTAGTATATTCAGTGTCCTTTTCAGCCATCTATGGCAGAATAGCCTGAATCTGCTGAATCGTTGGGATTGAATTGATTCATGTGAACTGTTCTCAACGGTTTTCACAAACGTAACACTTGAGCTGTTCTGTACATTTTTAAGACTTAAATTCTGGTTTCTTGCCTTGTCGTAGATCACTTGGCACAACAATCCTGGCTCTTGACACCTAACGGCATTTTAGGATATAGAATATTGCACATGTGCAAGCACCTGATTTTGGTGTGGGGCTCTGGGACTGGGTTGTCAAATGTTCTTGTAAATGAATCCAGCAGGACTGAAAAGTGCTATAAGCACACACTTGCTTTTAAACAGGCATCACTTTTTTTTTTTTTTTTTTTAATATTCTTGAATGCAGCAAATTTTTGAATGTATTATATTTTTAACAGAACATAACCTAAACACATCCCTGCCTGAAGCAAACATCTCGGCAAAAGGCACTTCAGCTGCATGGGCCATTCTGCCACTGTGTAAGTAGAAAACAGTTGTAACAGCTCTTAGCGCTTGGTACTATACCATTTCACCACTTGTAACAATGTTAGTCCCCTTTTCAAGGTAATATATAGAAATACTTCCTTTTGGTTTTAAAGGTGATTTTAATTTGTTCAGGAAGATCATGGTATCTTGTATGAAACTGTCTTGTGCATTAAGGGTTTAAGAATCTCCTAAGTCCAGATATTTCCTCCGAGTGTGCCAGTACCAGATATGATTGGGTTGCCAGGTTTGAGGATTTTTGGCAGCATGTAGAATGCACCCACAAAAGGATGGCTAGATACGAGTTCCTTAAATATTGCAATACTTTACAAATGATTGGCTGCCGCAAGTTCTTGCAGGCCTCGTGAGAACTTGCGGCTCTCTATGGGGCAGGAGCATAGGAAGGCTGCTTCTGCTCCAGTTCACCGCTGAACCACCAGGGATTGTAGTGGAAGCAGGAGGGGGGGCAGGGTGCAGAGTCGGGGAGGGAGGAGGGACAGAGTGCAGAGCCTGGCAGGGTACACTAATATTAACCCCCGTTTATATGCAAGTCTACTCCCCCCCCCCTTGTTCTTGGGTGAGGGGGGGAGGTTACCATGGCTTATCTTTCATGAAGTTTACTTGAGTGAATTACACTGGGTTACTGGACTCTTAGAATTTGGTTCAAGGTGCTTGTAATACTCGGTATCCAGGTTTGTTTCTCTGCTTGGTAAGGAAGGTTAAGTGTGTTCAAGCAGGTGTGTTCATGATTTTCTTAGATTGCTCCAGTCTGATTAAAGGGAGCCAGACTAATTTAAGTAAAAGCTCCTACATGATGGCACATATTGCCTAGATTTATGATGGAAAGAGACATAGCATTTGAAATTTAAGGGCAATGTTTCCAGTGTGATAGGTGGAGGATATGAATTTGGGGACAAAACTGGGTGGGTGCTATGGGCATTTAATAAGAATACAACTTTTCTGCTTTGCAACTACCCTGGATTCTGATGCACAATATTTGGGCACTGATACAAGATGGGCATCCACCTAAAGGCTAACCAGCCAATTAATGTAAGTTAAGTCCTAATTAACAACTGGCACCAACTTGAATTTGCATGTACATCTTGTTACATATTCTATACAGATGTGCACTGAAATCTGATAGCATGCAACCCAAAAAGGTGTGCCCAGGTGAGGGGTATGGGCAGGTCATAGGTTTCCTCCAGTATTCTATAATATTGCACCCAAGTTTTTTGATGTCCACCCAAATTGGGCACTGGGAATTACATCCGGTTTCAGTATATGTAAGTCCTGGTACCCAAATCTGGGTATTGAAATCAGCACTCAATGCTGTTTTATAATGGGTATGTTTGGGGTGGGAGGGTTTTGTGCCAGCCTTTGTGCACAGTTTACTGAATTTAGTCCTTAATGTGCTTATATAAGTTGTGTGGTCTCCAAATGGGACATTCAGGGTAGCATATCATTTAGCTCTAAATTAGAAAGATTAAAGGTGCAGTGAACAGCAAATAGAGCCTGTCTCTGAACACTGATGTAACCTCCTAATTCTATGTCTTGCAGTGTTAGTGGCAATGGCAGTGGCCGGTGGTTATCTGTTTTGGCGAAACTGGCAGCAGAAAAATATGAAAAGCATGAATTTTGACAATCCAGTATACTTGAAAACGACAGAAGAGGATCTGACGATAGATATCAGTCGGCACAGCAGTTCAGTAGGACACACTTATCCAGCAGTAAGTAGTTACTTAGATCTTGGCCCTGCCCACACCTTACCCTCAAGTGCAAGTAAAACTAAATTTTTCTAATCCCGTTCTTCCCAACCAGCTCAGAACGAGTTACAGGTTAACATACATAGGGCTAGATTCTCTAAACCCATGGATCCGATCCAATCCGTGGCCAGGGGCTTATTCACGACGTGTCCTCATGCAAATTATTGCAACCGGAGGTACACCCCAAACCGACCACATGGATCACTGAAGAACGATCCCGATGCATGCACAGACCATCTTCTTTGCCTGTAGATGGTCTGTACGTGCTCTCCGCTAGCATGAGCTGTAAATGTGAGGCATGGGCGAATCGCCTTAGACAGGTAGCAGTTGAATTTTTACTGCAGTGACTTGTTTGTACTTTCTGGGCCATTCCGTTTAATCTCACTAGTAAGAAATGTTCTTTTCCTATTGGAAACATTCTAATATACAGCTTGGCATATGACAGACTTTTTGTGCTGATAATTGCTTCTCTTTTTCACGAGCCCTTGCAGCCCCGACTCTCCTGCTCTCTGCTGTCCTTCTCCACAGTGCAGCCCTGCTTTAAACCTGCGGGTTAAAACCATGGGCTTGCACTGCAGGGAGGGGGAGGGGTGGCCAGTCGGCAGTCGCTTCTTTCCTTAAATAGTTTAGTGAATCGCTGCCTTCCCACATTTGCATGCGCAGATCAGATCAGGTGCAGACAGGATCAGCCAGAAGGTTAGTGAATCAGGTCGGGGGTCGCAAAGTGGTCGGGACACGATCGGTGTCCTTAGTGAATCTAGCCCATAGTAAACAGACAACAGGTTAGTTTGTTATAATTATAGTAGTGTTTTCATCCTAACTTGACTTATGCAGAGGATCTAATTCAATGTACACTTAGTGTATTTCTTAATCTTACTGCATTGGGCAGGAGATTGGGTGAAGATGTGGTTTTGTGTTTTTGTTTTTTTGCTTCTCCAAAAGATTATGGACATATTAAAAAAAATCCCAGTTGACAATGTATTCTGAGGACTGGGTTGAGAGCTAGTAGACTAGAAAATGGGTGTAAATTTCTTAATACAGCTGTATCCTGCATGCTGTATAACATGTTAGCACTTCAGTTCCTCAGACACCAGCATGAGACACCCAATGGTATTTGCACTCTGGCTTCCTCTGACTTCAAGCCAGAGTGCAAATACCATTTGGTGTCTTAAATGCTGGTGTCTGAAGAACCGAAGTGCCAACATGTACAGCTGTATTAAGAAATTGACACCCGTTTTTCTAGTCTACTAGCTCTCCTGATACTCTCCAGCTGTTTTGAAAGCCCAAACTCTGCTCAAAGCAGGCTGCAGGTTTTACTCCTGTGTGTCAAGTTGTAATATCTGGTCATTTTTTGCAAATGTAATCCTGCACCTGGCATTTTCTTAAACTGCCTAAGATTTTTGGTAGTCAGATACCATTTGGAAAAAATTCAAGGTCATCGGCTCTTATCCCCCATTCCCAGACTTGGAAAAATCCCCACTAGCCTCATCACCTCTGCAAGTTGGATGATTTTTGATAAGTTATATTTGGTAGCATTATGGGAGTTCATCTCTAATGGAAATCGGATTAGTTCTTGAACATGGTGGATTTATTGTACAAACGAAGCAAGTGGGGAGGGGAGGTGTTAAATTACTGTTTTGATAGAACAGCTAGGCCTAATTTTTTGTTTGGGGGGGGGAAATTCTTTGCTCGGATATTGTCTGTTAACGTAGACAGGACTAAATGTGCTAAACCTAGATGGGCCTTTCAGAATAGTCTTGAATTGGCAAGTTAAAGCAGCCCAAATTAAATTAATTTGTTCTACTGGCCAAAGGGTACAATGTACTTATGCAGACTGCTAGTGATTTTGTATGCAAAACTGTTAGGGTTACCGGATGTCCGGATTTATCTGTACATCTCCTTTTTAGAGGACTGTCCAGGCATCTAGACAGGTTTTGAAAACCATTGAACTCGGGCTACGTTTGGAGGGCATCTGCATGTGTAAGTGTGATGTGATTGATATCACACACATGTGCGATGTCGGTGTTGCATCCATGCATGTGTAGATGCTCTCCAGATGTGGTCCCGAAGAGACATGGGTCTGGGCAGATCAGGACAGGGCCACACCCTTTGTATCTAAAAAAAAAAAAATGACCCTTAAGTATTGTAAAGTTCAAAACATGGTGAGCCAGTAAAAGTTGTGAAATATTTCTACTGATGAGCCTCTGAAAACTGCCGTTGTTGAGCTTAACATCTTGTTTTGGCCTTACCAACATTGTGCTCCAAGGCACCATCACTAACATCTCCACAATCATACTAAAATTTGTCCCTCTTTCTCTCTCTTTACAGATATCTGTTGTAAACACAGAAGATGATCTATCTTGAGCATAACCCAGCTTGATCAGCATTCATCAGTCCCTTAGTCTTTTATTGGTAACGAGGCCTGTGACCAAACGGCTCATAATTCTGGAAGAATGTGACCATGCTCCACACATGGTTAAGTCTGTGCACCCTGGACGTCTGATTGTAACATGTGTAAACTTTCTGTAAAATATTTATATAGCTAGCTTTTGATGTGGTTTAACATGGTTACAAACCCCTCCCCCAAACATATCAGTATTAGAGTACCACAGGCCAAGTAATGTACAAAGCACTTCCCTAGAAAGCCATATTCAGTAATGAACTGTGCTGTATTGAACCCTCCTGTACATATTTGTATAGGCTGTAAATATATTCAGAACAATCACTGTTCTCAAGCACTTTGAAACACTTCTATGTAAATATGTAACTGTACACTTTGGGAGGACTTGTTTTTTTTTTTTTTTCCAATGGTGGGGTTAATGGCAATAAAAAAAAAAACGGGTTACATGGATCAAATTGCCAAAAACTTTGTAAACCTAGAAGTAACTTTTGTATGTGTGAATGAAATTGTAAACTTATGTGACTCTGACATTTTTATAGAGGTGTGCAGAGGGTGCGTGGTATCACAAGAACCACTGTAAACTTTTCAAAATGATTTAAAATAAATAATTTATACAGATGTTGCTCTTGCAAAATACCTTTCCTTGTGCTTTTTTTTTTTTTTGGTGGGGGGGAGTGAGTAAGTTTGTGTGCACTTGCAAAAGGAGTCTGCTCCATTTCTTTCAATATTTATTTTACATTACATTTGTGATTTCTATTCCGCCTGTGCCTTGCAGTTCTAAGCAGATTACAATTAAAAGAGATCAGGACATTACCGAGAGAATTACATTACAACGATTTAAGTAAATTACATGTTGTGGTATAGAAATACAAGTATAAGATATCTGGATTTATCGATAGAATAACTTGACAGGGTTCAAGTAGTTACAAGGTTCAGTGGGGAAAACAATATAGGCAACTGAAGAAAGGTACCTAACTTTGAAGGAATCAGTTAAGTGGATACCTAAGGGAGATGCTTATTTAGGAGAAGGTTAAATGGATTCCTAAGGGAGATGCTTATTTAGGAGTTTGGATATTTTTGGTAAATGAGGTTCAAGGGGATGACTAGTGTGTTATTTGCTGGGGAGAGTGCATGTGCGATTGGGGAGGGGAATATTAAGTAAGGACGTGTTTTTTGAAAAGAAATGTTTTGATTTCTTTCCGAAACACTTTGATGTCTGTTGTTTTGATCATCAGTTTGGTGATGGTGGGGTCAATTTTCGCTGCTTGAGTTGCTAGAAGGCTGTCGTAAAGTTTCTTACGTCGGGTACCATTATGAGGGGGGAAGGTGAAAAGATTCTGAGTTCTTCTTGATCTGGGTAGTCGGTAGCGGCAAAGACGGTTGTTCAGGTAATTGGGGGCCATACCATGGGTTACTTTGAAAAGTAAGCAGTAGAGTTTGAATTGAGTTCTTGCTTTTATCAGAAGCCAGTGAGAGTCTACATAGGCGGGTGTGACGTGGTCGAATTTGCTGAGCAAGTAGATGAGTCTGATAGCTGTGTTCTGAACGGTCTGTAGTTGTTTTATCATAGTATTTGGGCAAGGTAGGTAGAGGCTGTTGCAGTGATCTAAGGAGCTGAGTATGAGGGATTGTACAATGATCTTGAAGTGTTCTTTGGAAAAGAATTTTCTTATTTTTCTTAGGTTTCGCATGGTGAAGAATGCTTTTTTTATGGTTTTGTGTATTTGTGTTTGCATTGTGCAGCCTCTGTCTAGGTGTGTTCCCAGAATTTTGAGAGTATTCTGTATTGGATATTTGATTGTGTTTACATCTAGTTCTGTTAGGGATGGTTTTTGTTCCTTCTCTAGTAGTAGGAATTTGGTTTTCTCCGCATTCAGTTTTAACTTGTGGTTCGTCATCCATTTTTCTACAGTTTCCAATGTTGTTTTCAGGCATCCGTTGGAGGTGGGGTCTTGGATGTCGAAGGGGAGGAGGATGGTTATATCATCCGCGTAGCTGAAGGATGTAATGTTTAGGGCATCTAGGGCCGTGCCTAGGGATGCTATGAAGAGGTTGAAAAGTATGGGCGATAGAGGGGATCCTTGTGGAACTCCGCAGGGGTTTGACCATGAGTCGGATAGAAGATCATTTGACTTGACTCTGTATGATCTTGTTTTGAGGAATCCTTGGAACCAGTTGAGAACATTACCTGATATTCCTATGGCATCTAGTATCTGGAGTAGTATGGAATGGTCAACTAAGTCGAATGCTGCTGAAAGATCGAGTTGGATGATTAGTAACTTATTTCTTTTGCTGAGGTATTTATATACCACTTATAGCCTAAGAGGTTTTTATATTCAGGTACTCTAGCATTTCCCCATCTGAACAAGCAGGCTTACAATCTGTCTAAAGCAGTGGTCTCACTCGCGGCCCGCCAGGTAATATTTTGAGGCCCTCGATATGTTTATCATACTCGCAAAAGTAAAAAGTTTCTTGATCATTTATCTCTTTAGCTATAAATTACAATATTATTAAGACTTAGCCAAAAGGAAAGATTTATAAACTATAAAGGATTTTACCTTATGCAAAATTGTCATTCTTTAACAAGATGTTAATTATTTTTTCTGAGGCCCTCCAAGTAAGTACAAATCTAAAATGTGGCCCTTCAAAGGGTTTGAGTTTGAGACCACTGATCTAAAGTATCTGGGGCCGTGGAGGATTAAGTGGCTTGCCCTGGGTCACAAGGAGCAGCAATGGGGTTTGAGCACACCCTCCAGATTGCAGAATGTGCTGTCGGTAACATACTGTCAAGGTGAACATAACCATAGAACTGCGTTTTGTTCATATTTTAGTCTTGCACATGAGGCAGAGTGGAATAGTTGAAAGGCAAAAAACACATTAGCAGCTGCTGGTCTCCCCCCCACCCGAAATCACTACTACTTCTGTCAAAACTGAGCTAAACGGCTAGAGGAACAGCCTTTGCCTTTTAGATGGCTAATTTTGTGAATGCAAGTGTCCTAGATTAAGCTCTTAGGGCCTGATTCTGCAAACGTGCGTCATGGTGGTAGGGTCTTACTGCTGTCTTTATACCAATCTGGATGCACTTTTTTAAAAAGGGGTTAGGACACCTATATTGTAGGCATGTCTCAACTTACAGAGAGGCTTAGATGCCCAAGGCGTAGCATAGGTGTGGTTCCCCCTCATCCGAAGTGGCCTTTGGCATCGGTGACACACCTTATATGTAGGCCTCTAAAATTCTGGTCTATGTTTTAAAATGTCCATGAAAACTAGACACGATTCTCCATAGGATGTCGATTGACATGTGATCGGCGGCCTAGAGAGAATCGGGCCCGGCAGCCTATAGAGAATCAGGTCCTTAGGAGTTTAAAATCTATGTTCTATATCACATTCTTACATAATTATTGTAAACTAGTCTGAAAGGTTACTCATTGGTGGTAAATGTTGGTGATAAATCTCACATACCAAGGCCACCTCAAACCTAGCATAACACAACTGAGGAAAGCTTGATGCAGGAATAACATCTAGGCGCCTCAGTCTTTCACACCAATTTCCTTGTGTAAGCCCCTGCAAAAGTGCAGGGTTTATAGCCTTTACTTCATGAGCATACTGAAAATGTTTATATTGCTTCCAGCTAAATCCAGTGGCATATCTAGCCTATGCGACACCCCCTCTATATGAAAAACCATGATTTTAGTAATCCACATGTTCCACAAGTATACCTAGAATAAAGCAGCATCTTGGCAGTGAGCAGTAGAACAAGTCAGACTAGTACAGATCGATCCAGCAGTCAATGCTAACAGAACCATGTCTTTCATACACACCACATCATCCAGTAGGGAATATGTAATCACAAACCTAAAAATAAAATATGTAGACAAGTTAAACTGAATCACCAAGATGACACTCTACATACAATGTAACATCACAGAAACAGTGATGCATGTCCCCCCCCCCAATATTATTCAAAAAATAAAGATAGCAGATGTAATTTGAAAAAGTATGTAGTCTGATAAAATGGTATACAGTGTTCCCCCGCAGATGCACAGTTCGAATAGCAGACTTGCTCATTCATGGTGTGCTCCAACCACCTCTTCCTGTGTCAAAGCAGCTCCTGATTGGTGTAGCCCGACTTTACTACAGGAAGAGGCAGTTGGAGCAGGCTGTGATTTTTTTTGGGTTTTTTTTTTTTTTTTTTTTCTTTCTCCACCCGCCGGTGCTCCAGCTGCCCTCTCCTGCCTCCACTGCCTTTTGACAGGTGAAAAACTATTTGTGGGGGTTCCTGGAACAGAACCCCTGCAAATTTGGGGGGACTACTATGTTCCATTTTTTGTTTTTTTTTAATTTTTAAAGTGATTGCTATTTCTCAGTTTGTTTTTTAATTAGTTTTCAGAGGCCAAAACTTCTTTCCTCAAGTCAGTAATTTATGCTGTTAGATATCCTATCCTGACATGAGGAAAGGAGTTTTTGTTCTCTGAATTGGTCAAAAATGATTCACTTAGTCCAATAAAAGGATCATCTTATTTACAATACTTTATTCTAAAATAAATTTCTACCTTTTTTGTCTCTGGTTTCTGCTTTCTTCATGTTGTCACTCTTCTTTCATCCACTTTCTGCCCTCTGCCCTTTCCAGCAACTGTCTGCCTCCCTTTTCCATTTCTCCCTCCACCCCCATTGGTCTGGCATTTCATACTCTCCTTTCCCTTTTTTTATTTCCTCGTCTTCCTGCTCAATTTTCTGCAAGTCTAGATTACATTTTTTCTCACTATCCAGTCCTCAATTTCCCTCTTTTCACTACCTACAGCTTGCCACCTCTTTCCTAGTTCCCTCCATTATTTTCCCCCATCCAACATGTGCCTTTATCCCCTCTTTCCATCATGCTCACTATCTCCCCCTCGCTGCTGCTGTATGCTTCTCGATAAGTCACTGCTGCTGCTAACTTAAATGCAGCCATTGTGGGATTTTCCCATGCCTATTGGCTCTGCTCCAGAAACTAAGCAAATGATTTTAAGGGGTTGTGTGATCATACTGTCTCCTTCCTGAAAAAGAGTGATGTAATTGCAGGTAAACAAATTATCCTTGATATACTCATGAAACAAGAGATCCACAAAAATGTGTATTCTAACTGAGAATAAATTAGGACGCCCTAATAGCTACCCCCTATGGCTGAAATAACTACAGTGAGATGAACTTGTAGCCATCTACCAGTCTCTGACATTTGTCTGAGGAAAGTTTGGCCCACTGCTCAGTGCAGAACTCTCAGCTGTGAGATGCTTGACTTCAACCTTCATGATTCACAGTTGGTATGAGATTCTTTTCCTGCAATGCTGGATTTGGTATATGCCAAACATGTACTCTCTTCTTGTGTCCAAATAATTCAATTTTAAAGTCATCTGTCCATAGAACACTATTCCAGAAGTCCTGGTATATGTCTACATTATCACTGGCAAACTTCAGTCTGCCCTTGATGTTTCTCTTAGAAAGCAAAGGTTTCCTACTTGCACACCTCCCATGCAAGTTAAATTTGTGCAGTTGCATGCACTTTCACATCAACAGTAGCAACAGCCTGCTTTAGGTCCTGTGATGACATTTTAGGGGTTTTGGAGACTTCTTTTAGTGGTTTGCTTGGACAGCCAGACCAGGGCATGTTGGCAGTTTGGAAAGTCCTCCACTTGTACACTATTTTCCAGACCATGGAATGTCAAAATTCTTTCAAGATATTTTTAAATCCCTTACCAGACTTATAAGCTGCTACAATCTTCTTTCTGAAGGCCTCCAGACAGCTCTTTTGATCTCACTATGGTGCTCTTTTGATCTCGCAAGCAAGAGCAAAGTGGAAATGTCCAATCAGAATGGTGCACAAAAAAGTGTCTTTCAACTCATCTGATAAATCCAATGATCTTTATTCATCCAAACCAATTCAAACATCCAAAGCAACTCAACGACTCGACATGATCATGTTTAGGCCATCTGGCCTGCATCAGGAGTCTTAGGGTATCAAATGGTCTTTAAAACAACAAGTGGGCTAAAGTAAAATGTTCATGCCGTTGCTCCAAATCTATAGCACTGCAAAACAACTCAGCCATGCAGTGAAATAGATTTGGAGCAACAGCATGAACATTTTACTTTAGCCCACTTGTTGTTTTAAAGACCATTTGATACCCTAAGACTCCTGATGCAGGCCGGATGGCCGAAACATGATCATGTCGAGTCGTTGAGTTGCTTTGGATGTTTGAATTGGTTTGGATGAATAAAGACCATTGGATTTATCAGATGAGTTGAAAGACACTTTTTTGTGCACCATTCTGATTGGACATTTCCACTTTGCTCTTGCTTGTTCGATTTTGTGGAATTGGTTCCCCTGTTTTATTGTGGCTCTTTTGATCTCACCATGGTGTTCACTCACTGCAGCAGTCATGAGCATACCAGACTAAATGTCTGAAGTTTAAGTAGGCAAACCGCCTTCAAAATGATGAGTAACTATGTTCTAATCATGTGCACCTGTGATACACCTATGTATTATTTGAGCCACTTTAAGTGGGAGGATATGTGGGGGTGTCCTAATCTATTCCTCAGTTAGAATGCTCATATTTGTGGATCTTTTTGTTTCCTGAATAAATCAAGGACAATTTGTTTACCTGCAATTGCATCACTTTCTTTTCCAGAGATAGATAATTAAAAAAAATGATTTGACATAGATATATGAACACTTCTTAAGAAAGAACTGAATATTTCATGGGGTGTCCTGTGTGGATTTTTTTTTCTTCACATGATGCTCAGCATTGGAGCATTTAGCGCTCTGGGCTGTGGTAGAAACCTCTACCATGGTTTAGTAATAAGAGGGCCTAAATATGAATTAGCATCTAAATACAAAAGTAGGGTAAGGTATACATGAAAAACAACCCTTCAATTAAGCAGTGAAAGGTCAGCCCAAAATAGCAGGTATTAGGGTTTCAATTTTGCAAAGCCAAATATTTAGGGGTATAATTTATTTATTTAAACCCAAAACAAACCTTATATTCCATTTAAGCAGATTATAAAAAAAAAAAAAAAAAATGACACTGCTATTTGACACTTTGAGAGCTAAAAGCCAAATATCTCATAATAATAAACTCTATTATGACAGGGGTTGCCATACAGCTTATTGTAAGGAATTAGAGAAACTGGGATGGATTGAACTATACCTTTCGGTGGGAGTCTCTGTGAGGTACACTAGTACCAGAGAAATAGCCATAACTCTGGTACTAGTGTACCTCACATGCTGTATCTCATCAATGGATAAATGCATCGTATTCTCTGAACTTAAGGATTGAGGGAGGTAGGGGGGGCAGCTGATTGTAATGTCAAATCACATAAAAGATAACATGGTATCCCTCTGTGAATTGCTTGAAGAATCAATGCCAACATTTTAAACACTACTTGAACTTTAAAAGGTAGTCTATGCAATTTCTGTAGGAAAGGGATCCCATGCTCAACTTTGTTGCCTCCAAAGATTAAATGTGCTGCAATGTTCTGAACCACTTGTAAAGATCTACATTTGTATGATATTGCCAAATACACTGTTCAGCAATAATTCAACCTTTGCAATACAACACTGAATGAACTTCAAGATGAAAATTATATGGAGGATGGTGTAGCTTTTAATATACTCAAGCCACAGCTAAAAGAAAGCAGATTCAATGACGGGTCTAAACGCCAAACCTCTCCCCACCCCACCCCCACACACACACTGGAAGCACCATGCTATCTACCTCAACTTATGGCCATAATGGATCTTCAATCCTGCCTACCAACATAAGAATAGCCTTACTAGATCAGATTAATGGCCCATCTAGTCCAGAATCCTGCCCCCCCTCCCCCCCCTGGTCACCCGATTCGCTAATGTGTTCATGTCACTGGCACAGTTGGAGAATTGCACCTTAGCCTGATTGCAAAGATAGGTGTTTCAGCCACTTATCTTTGCTGAGGGATCCCTTTCCATCAGCTGATAGTGGCAAGGGACTCCCTGATCGGCTGAGCCAGCAGAACTCCCCATAACCATGACTTCAGGGACTCCTGAAAGCTCAGCTGATCAAGGGAAAAATACCCCTGCCATGTTCAGCTGGCAGAGGACACCCACATCCACTTGGCAGGAGGTATGCCCCCTCCCTCTTGCCTAACACCCCAACATACAGCAGGAGATATGCCCACTTCTTCCTGTCACTGGGCTCCCAACATCAACCCCCCTCCCCCCCTCCTTACCTTTGAAGGATAGCAGGTCTAGTTCCTAATGTCTAAAAAAAAAAAAACGGGGGGGGGGGGAACCCCGAAACCTTTTCTTTAAGGTTTGATTATGCCTGATGAGTCAAAGTCCTAAGCCCACCCAAAACACACCTCTAACATGCCTCCTTAAGATTTGGACACACTGGAGACAAATCAGCCAGAAAGATGTTTAGAACGTCTGTTTTGAGCCCATTATGATTCATCAAAGATGTTTTTTTTAAAAACCCAGTATTACAAGGGGATGCTGAAAAGTTCTCAGCCTAAGCAGCTTCAGTTGTTAAACATTTCAAACCAGAAAACAGAGAGGCACTTTAAGAATTACTGCAGTAATGGGCAATGAGAGCAAAAAGTCAGATTTCTACAAACAATAACAAATTATTACTCATAATGACTGGTGTTGCCATTCAACAAATTATGTATAATTGGAAAAACTGGAGTAGATTAAATTATAATTTTTGGTGGAATTCCTTATGTCATATATATATAAAATGGAGAGATTTCTGGCAATACAGTGGGGTAGTTTCAAGAAATTTCAAGATGTTTGGGAGCCATTAACAAAGTATTGTACTAATTAGATGAAATTTTATTTTCCCTTAAATTTACAAGTTCAATTGTGAGGGAAGGGGGGAGGGGGAATTTTATAGTTATGTATTGTATAAGTATTGATTATTTGATAGGTAAGGGGGGGAAGGGGGGGAGTTAAGTATTTATCACTGTTACCATTGATGATTATTAAGTGATATAGATATTGTTAATTTGTTTGGACATTATCACACTTATTGTAAGTTTGAAAATGAACAAAGAATTAAAAAAAAAAAAAAAGAATTACTGCAGTAAATTTAAAGTTCCGGATACAGATGTCACTTAAACTTGCTTCTATTGTATGGTGAGCCCTCCAAAACCTACTGTACCTACATTAAAATGACACCTGCAGGCATAAGGACTAATGTGGTGTACAGGTGGGTACAGTAAGTTTTGGGTGGGTTTTGAAGAGTTCATCATACAATAGAAGCAAGTTATAATGAAATCTATTTTGCAGTCCTTATGGTTAAACTCCAAGACTCAAGTAGGCGGTGCTGGATCGCCTGGAAGAATTGGATGCAAGCAGGTATTCAGACATTGGATGATGTTATATCTAATGAGAAACTGCTTGATTTTTCACGGCTGCAACAATCATTTGGTATTTTAAAGTCTCAACATTATAGGTGGTTGCAGTTGAAGCAGGCTATTCAGAGTGGGTTCCCTGAATGGAAAAACTTAAAAACGTATTACAGCTTGCAGATCCTTTGCTACCAGACGGATCTAGTAGAGCATCAGGCCGCCCAGTGGTACAAATTAATTTCTGAATTTTTAAATAAGAAGCCAAAAAATAGTCTTAGAGATATTTGGAGCATTGAGATAAAACAGTATATTTCTGTGTCTCATTGGCCACGAATTTAGACTTGGAGGTTGAAATGTACAGCATCAGCATCTATGAGACAAACATGGTTATTTTTATTACATAGGATTTTTTGGACCCAGTTAGATTACAAAAAATAGATAATTCTAAATCTAATAGATGCTGGCATTGTCATATTAATATAGGGACTTTGTATCATCTGTTATATTTTTGTTCATTGATACTTAATTTCTGGAAGTCAATTTGGGGACAAATAAATCTGATTCTTGGGTCATCTATCCTCTTATCCTATGAGGCTGTAATTTGTGGTACGTTACTTCATTTTAAGCCTACTTTAGACAAGTATAAAAGTCGCCTTTTCCTGATCATGACAGGAATAAAGTGTTCAACTGATCACACATAATTGGAAGAACCATGACAGGATTAATTATACTTTTTGGTGGGTAAATGTGTGTACCACATATAAGTATGAAAGAATGAAGGCGGAACTTTTGGGGACTAGTAAGTTCTTTAATGATAGATGGAGTCCATTGACTACTCTTGTTGCATTACAGTAAGGGTCGTGTTTCTTCCCTTTTCATTAGATTTCTTTACACATCCAGGGAGGGAAATTTACGTTGAGGAGTTAAATTATTTAATTATAATATTGAAATCACATCATATGTATTAATAATTAAGATGAGGATGGGAGTAAATGATTGTTTAATGTAATAATTGTATAGTTATTAGTGTGTTTTATGCAGTATTTATGATTTACCAATTGTATTGCACTATCAAAGTTTGAAAATCAATAAAGATTTAAACAGAAGCAAGTTAAAGTGACATCTATACCTGGGACTTTTAATATGACATTCTCTATAGTAATCCTACTGTGCTGTGGAATGCTCAGCTGTCTGTGACAGTACGCTAAGAATGCTAGCTGCTGAAAAACATGCTTTTGTGTGTTTTTCATGTGGACGTCTTCATATGTGAGAATGACCAAAAAAGATAGACGTATTAAGTACCAAAACATCTACCTAGGTCATTCTAAAAAAAAAAAAAAGATAGACATTTTGCTGTTTTGCGAATGGACATTTTCTCTATTGGATTTCTGGACATCTTTCCCCCCAAAATCCAAATGTAGACTTGCATGTCCTATTGAAAATGCCCCTCCATGTTTTTATTGTATCGTATGAGTGCTTGATCTTTCTTATCGTATTCTATAGATTTATTTTCTTCTATATAGTGTTGTTTATTATTGTAAACCACATTGATCCAAGCGTTGGAAACAATGATATATCAAGTGTAAATAAACCATAAAGCCATATAATCCACGTAATGAGAGTATTCTATAAATTGTGCACATCCCACCTCTTGCATGAGTCTTTCCCACACGCTGAGGGCATTTTCCCCATGGCCAGAAAATGGCTGCGTGTTAATTTCGCCATTAATGTGTGGCTATTAAAAAAAATTAGCGTTATGAGCCTGTACCACTTTCTATTTTTGCTAATCAATTAACATACAGCAATGCCCCGTGCACCAACTGATTCATGTCATACCTACGCCCCACCCTCAGACATGCCCACTTTCAGAAAAATTATTTTGTGTGCTCTGTGAGCTCAATCTCCAGTAAACCAATTTAACCTGCGGTAAGTACACACACACATTCTCACTCAGGCAAACACGCACACACATGGATTTACAAGCTGAGGATAACATTTAGCCTTTCTCTCGAACAATAATCAGAAAAGGCTGTCAGTCAGTCTTCAAAGCATTTTTCAGTTCCACATATAATACAAAAGAGTCTGAGCAGCCCGGACAGGGCAGCACACAAAAGCCTACTGCTGAAATCCCTGTGAATACTACTACTGCAAGCTCATTAATTAAGCATGTCAAGCATTCATCTCTTTGAAACACTGAAAGCCTAACAGTTTATTTATACCATCATTCCTTTAAGCCAGAAGAATAGGAGTTAAATACATTTTTAATACTGTTTCCTAGCTTGAGGTTTTCCACAAGTAGATCTGATAGCAAAAAAGAAAAAAAGTGTGTGTGGGGGGGGGGGGGGGGGTCGTGGTAGTGGTGGTAGGGAACAAAAAAAAAGTTCTCAGGGTGGAATAATATATTTCTAGTAAGGTCTTCAGTCTGGTACATAATTTTCTTTCTATTCTGGAACACATCCCAGAAGGTCCCAGAAAGTGTCAGCAGAAAGGATGTTGCCTGTGCTTATCTTCCTTACAACTACACCTAACCTGCTCTCACAGTGCTCAGTCTGTCACCCCAACATGAACCACACCTAGTGGTCTGTTAAGTAGGATTAAGCAACCAGTGGTTTTATGTTATATTGGCTTCCTTACCTTTATTTCATTTGAAGATACCTGCCGTTGCTGCACCTTGTTGGAGACTGCAAATGTTTGCAAAGATAGTATGATCGTAAAGGTTCTAGAATGTATGTTCTTTCCATTGTTACATACTCTAGATCAGTGGTTCCCAACCCTGTCCTGGAGGACCACCAGGCCAGTCGGGTTTTCAGAATAGCCCTAATGAATATGCATGGAATGGATTTGCATGCCTGCCACTTCCATTATATGCAAATCTCTCCAGGACAGGGTTGGGAACCACTGATCTAGAGCAGTGGTTCCCAACCCTGTCCTGGAGGACCACCAGGCCAATCAGGTTTTCAGGCTAGCCCTAATGAATATGCATGGAATGGATTTGCATGCCTGCCACTTCCATTATATGCAGATCTCTCCAGGACAGGGTTGGGAACCACTGATCTAGAGCAGTGGTTCCCAACCCTGTCCTGGAGGCCCACCAAGCCAGTTGGGTTTTCAGGATAGCCCTAATGAATATGCATGGAACAGATTTGCATGCCTGACACCTCCATTATATGCAGATCTCTCTCATGCATATTCATTAGGGCTATCCTAAAAACTCGACTGGCCTGGTGGTCCTCCAGGACAGGGTTGGGAACCACTGCTCTAGATTTCCTTCCAAGAGAGTGACTAAAGGACCAAGGGTTCAATAAGTAACTATTGGAGGGAGGATTTATAATCTCTATGAGCAAGTATCTTGATGGTATTTGTTTGTCCAAAACTAATCAGGGGTCAGATCTTCATGCATCTGGCTGAGATCTGTGGAAAAAGCTACAGCTATGACTGCAAATCATGTAATATTTAGGTCCTTTGAGTCTGGCCTCATGGGAGCTGGAGGGGGAAGAGAGGTTGCTGAATCTGATGTGTGGAATGCATCAGAAATACTGAACTGAGGATTTCATTAATCTTATCATGATTAGAGGCACTTAATTAATTTTTATACTGATTTACTTGACAAACTGTTTTTGTGAAAATATGAATTTTTAACAGTTTGCGTCAATAAATCTTTGGCTTGGTAATCAAGTATATTCTCTGATTTTCACTTTTGTGAATATTGCTTGTAAATATTTTTGATTGTTTGCTGGTACTTCATATCAAAAGCATATGCATGAGGGCCTCTTTTACAAAGGCAAGGTAGTGATTCCTGCATAGCAGCCCATTTGAATCCTGAAAAGTATACACACAAACATTCTTCAAAAAATGTTGTAAATATATAGAGGTATTTTCAATGGGGTAATATTCAAAGGAAAAAAATAATGCACATTTTTCATTTGAAAACTGGTCTAATGTGAATGTTTCAGAACTTTTGTGTGAATCGGGGATTAGGTAATTATGTCAGGGTAAAATGAGAGGGATGGGTGAAAGGTGATTTCACTCATTTGCCTAGAGCCTTCCAAAAAGAGCTGGCCAGAACTGGTGTCCTCGGATGTTGTCACCCACTTGTATGTAAATCTAAGATGAACACAGAACACAATACAAGTATTATGTGTCCTAGATTTGAGCTGGGAGCAAACTTATAATAACAATAATAGCTTTATTTATATCCCGTCATACCTTTCAGTTCAAGATGCTGTACAATAAGATGTGCTGATAACAGCGAGTTAACATTGGTTGGAAATGGGAAGGGGTTATGTGGTTGGACAGCATAGGGGGTGGGAGGGGGAACTTGTATGAAGCGGTAGGTGTTGGAGGTTTTTTGGAGGTTCAGACAAATTTGTCGAATAAGTGTGTTTTTAGTGATATTCTGAATATGTGGTATGTTAGTGAATTCAGGATTAGGTCGCTTAGCTTAGGGTGTTGTTCCATATCCCTGCTTGGAAGGCGAGAGTCCTGTTGAGTAATCTCTTGAATTGACATCCTTTAGGGGAGGGGAATGTAAACAGGAGTGATCTGTGTGGGAAGCGGAGTATGTCCTGTAGGATGAAGTGTTTCAGGAGGTAGGAGGGAGCATTGCCGAAGAGTGTCTTGTAGCAGAGGCAGCCAAATTTGAAGATTATTCTGTCCTCGATGGGTAGCCAGTGGAGTTTCTTGTAATATGGGGTGATGTTTTCAGATTTTTTCAGGCCATAGATAAGTCGAATGGCTGTGTTCTGGATCAGCCTCAGTTTCATGATGGATTTTTTGTGCAACCCTAGGTAAATTATGTTGAAGTAATCCAGTAAACTCAAGATCAGTGACTGGACCAACAGTCTAAATGATGCAAAATCAAAGAATGGTTTTAGTGTGCGTAGTTTCCATAGTAAGTGGAAGCATTTTTTGATTAGGATATTGGTGTGGGCTTTGAATGTCAGCTGTTGATCTAAGGTGACTCCTAGGATTTTAATGGTAGGATCAATTGGGAAGTTTCTTCTATTTAGGTTTGGCGGGGTTGTTCAGAGGGGAGGCCATAAATATTTTGGGTTTTTCCGGGTTTAGTTTTAGTTTGGAATTTGTGGACCATTATTCTACTTGGTCTATGATTGAAGAGACGAAATGTCTGATTTCGGTTGATAGGGTGGAGATGGGGACTATGATTGTGATGTCATCTGGTTAGTGATGTTCAGCTTGGTTAGTTCTTGGCCTTGGGAGGACATGTATAGGTTGAATAGGGTGGGGGATAGGGGGGAGCCTTGAGGGACACCGCAGGGGTTGATCCATGTCTGGGAGTAGGTTTGTTCACTGATGACATGATAGGATAGGTTTTTAGGAAGCCTTTGAACCAGTTGAGTACATGGCCCGAGATGCCTATGGTGTCAAGACGGCTGAGTAGGATGTCATGGTCCACAAGGTCAAAGGCGCTGCTGAGGGCGAATTGGAGAATTAGTGCATGTTTCCCTGAACTGAGTAGGTGTGAGATGTGATCAATGATGGAGGCTAAGGCTGTTTCAGTGCTGTATTGTGAGCGGAATCCAGATTGGTATTCGTGAAGTGTTGGGAATTTCTCCAGATAGTTTGTAAGGGCAGCGTTGATCAGGCCTTCCATAAGTTTGGTGAAGAAGGGGATGTTGGCTACAGGTCTGTAGTTGAAAGTTGTGGATATGGAGTCTTTGCGGTTCTTTACAATGGGTGTGATGTGGCCGAGGTTGGTTGGGAATTCTCCATTTGTCATTAGTTGAGAGATCCAGTCATAGAGCATGGCCTTGAAGGGGGCAGGGGCTGCTCTCATGATGATGGGTGGGCAGTTGTCTAGGCAGCAGAAGGTTTTGGCGTATTTATTATAGAGCTGGAGAAATAGGAACCATTTAGGAATGTCAAAGTGACTCCAGATCATGTCTGCTGAGATTGAGTCAGATTGAAGAGGGGTGGTTGGTGGAGGGGGGCTGGTTGGGATGTTTTGGAAGGAGGTTCTAAGATTGAGAACTTTTGACTTGAAGAAATGTGCAAAGTTCTTGGCGATTGGCAGTTGAGTGGAGGAAGGTTTTTTTAGGTGGTCAGTTTCGAATAGTGAATTGATCAGTTTGAAGAGTTCTTTGCTATTGGTTGTGGAGGATCCTATTTTATTGGAGTAAAAGTTACAACGTTTTTCCTTGGAGATTCTTTTGTATTCATGGATTTTGGATCTCCATGTTGTTTTGTCCTTTTCCATCTTCATTTTGTTCCAGATTCTTTCAAGTTTATGTACTTTTCTTTTGATTGTAACTAGTTCTGCGTTGTACCACCCGTCAATTATGTGTCGTCTTTTGTTGCCTTTCTTTAGTGGAGCAATTTTGTCTAGGATTTGATTTTTGAGGGTCTTCCAGGTTGTGTTGAAGTCTTTTTCTGAGTCTGGGTTAGATAGTAGTTCGAAATGGGACCAGAATTCAGTAGGATTGAGGGTAGGTCTGAAGTATGTTGTTGGGTTGTCTTTTCTGTGTTTTGTTGATCTATTGGGGTATGGGTTGGACCATAGTATTTGGAAGTTGGCTCTCAGGTGGTCCGACCAAATGGTATCTGTCCATGTGACGTTAGCTAGGCTGATGAGTGAAGAGTGAGGGTCTTTAGATGAGGAGATTAAGTCTAGGTGGTGGCCTTTCTGATGGGTGGTGGTTGTGTGGGGAATGGAGAATCCCAGAGATGTTAAGGAGAATAGTTCTTGTTGCTCTAGGTGGAGGTTGATGTCACCGAGTAGCAGGTTGTGTTTGTCTTTGGAGGTGTTGAGAAGGAGAAATTTGGAAAACTCTTCATTAGCATTGTTCCATCTGTTGGTTGGGATATAGATGTTCAGGTTGGTGGTCAGGTCATGTTTTGTGATATTGAAGGATTGGATTTCTAGGTCTTCAGCTGATTTGGAGTCTATGGTCTGGAAGTTAAAGTGGTCCTTTAGGATGATGGCTATTCCACTTCCTCTTTTAAAGTTTCTGGAGAGGAGTATGATCTTGTAGGCCCTAGGCAGGATGGCGTGGATGATTATGCCATTATCAGTGATGAGCTAGGTTTTGGTTAGAAATACTAAGTCAAGTTGGGTTTTGGTTAGCCAATCCTTCACTAGTTGGGCTTTATTTCTGATGGAGCGAATGTTGAGGTTGGCACAGGAGAGGGTGTGGGTGTTCGAAGGGGAGGGGGGTTCAGAGATAGTGATGTTCCTTAGCAGTTGTTTTCTCTGGGAGGTATGCTTTGATGGGCGGCGGGTGGAGTGAAGTACTCAAATTGGGAAAGGGCCTGGTTTTGAGTATGCGAGCTGTGTGTGTGTGTGTGTTGGGGGGGGGGGGGGCCGGCCAAGTGGCCTTGCTTGATTGATGTGGGAGTGGTGGATGATAGGAGTTATTTCGAAGGCTAGTACCCTGAAGGACCAGAGTTGGGAGCAGATTAAGTATAAGCTTGAGTAGGGTAGGAGGTTGTTTAGGGTGTGAAGCATGGCTGGTTATTGGGGGGGGGGGGGCTGTATGCAGGGAAATCGTGAAAGGCTATGGGTGGGCGTGTTTGTTTGTGTGTGTTTGTGGACAGAGTGGAGAGTGTCAGGTTTATCAGTGGCTTATAGATGTAGGTGAACCTGGTGGTGGAGATGCAGGTTATACAAGGTTGCAGGATACACAGGGTGGCAGGTTATATGGGTAAGATACACAAATGGGCCCAAGTATAAGATGTCTTGGGTGAAAGAAATTACACCAAATTATAAAGTTACTGTGTAAGGTCTGAGAAGTTTCTGGTGTCGCTGCTCAGTTGTACCAAGGTGTGAGCTAAGGACCCTTTTAAGGGTTCTGAGTCTGAAGTGCAAGGAGGGGTGGAGAGCGCTCCCACACCCAAGCGCAGCCTCAGCCACTCAGGTCCGGTCGAGCCTCAAGGGCCTTTGGGAGACAGAGCTCATCTCCCACGCCTGCTCCAACTCTTTCCCTTGCGGTCGGGCTGCAAGAGGTCGGTTGGGGCAGCTCCTGGTCAGAAATGGAGCTTCCCTGAAGACTGGAGGGGTTTTGGCTTCAGGTCGCAAGGGACGTTGGGAGGCAGAGCTTGCCTCCCACACCTGCTCCAACTCCTTCCCTTGCGGTCGAGCTGCAGGAGGTCGGCTGGGGCAGCTCCCGATCAGCAATGGAGCTGGTCAGGAAGATAGAATTCTGCTGAGAGTCTGACCCCTCTGGGAGAAAATAAAGCGTGTAATGCAAAATCTACATTAACGGCCTCTTTTACAAAGCCACTCTAACGGCTGCGCTGCACTAACGGCCCTGAAGCCCATAGAGATTTAAAGGGTTTTGGGGCTGTTGCTGTACGGCTTTGTAAAAGAGGCCATAGATTTGTAAAAGGTAAAGGAAACCAGCAATGTGTCTGATTGGAACAAAGAGAAAGGGATGCTTTATACTTAGAGCAAAAACACTGTACTAAATTTGGTTTAAGCAGGAAAATGAGCAGAACTTATGCTACTAGAACCACTGGAAGTACTTTAATCTGATTACAGAAGTGGAGGCCAAGAAACACCAGAGACTGATAGAGATGTCTGTGATCTGTACTTATGTGTTTGCGTGGTATGGCGTTGATATAGAATTCACCCCTGTAGAATGCCAGATGAAATTACACCTATGAGCTAATTAAGAAATGTTCTAATTGGTAAAATTAAGTGAGCTGGCATTATAACCAGACTCTCCATGGCTCAGACCTGACTACGAATCCAAATAAAAATATCTAACTATTGGATTTCTTATAGAGGCGCGCACACACAAGACATCACAAAATAAGGCACAGGTCATGCACCTTTTTTGCTGGATTAATACATTGTAATTAGACATGTACAGTAGCGACTAACCAACTTGTATGTATTTCATACAAAGGATCTCTATGCTATTAACAAGAATCCTGCAGTTGGTCTACTGATTAAAGCCATATTTATAGATCTATTATTAATACAAATCATAAAAGAGTGGAAACCAGAATATAAGAGGATAATAGCCTCCAAATCCTCTTCATAGAGCTCAGATCTTTCCCTGTCAGCAAGATTACAGAACTATCTAGCTGTGCCTCATGGCTATAACCCAGATGCCAGGCAAGTTATCCCAGTTACAGGTGAGAGTGGTGGGCCACACTTTTCTGATTCTATTCTAAGGACTTTCTCACTACCAAAGCCTCGATTTCTGTTGTATCCTCTTTGAAAAATCCAGTTATTAGAGAAAGGCAGACCATGCTGAAATTTACACAGAGGAGACTGTCCCAATTTTCTTTTGGCAGGGGTGTGGAATCAAATGTGCGGCAAGAAGAGATTGACACCCGCCAGGTGACAGTCCCAAGCACCTACAATTATTATGTTGACGATGAAGATGAGGAGGAGGAGGAACTAGAGAAAGAGAAAGTCTACATTGACAGCAGTGGCTGCCACATATTGAATTTGAACGTGGGTGGCATCATCTATCGCCTGGCCTTTAGGTTGGCAGCCCGTCACCCTAAAACACGCATTGGTCGTTTGGCCACCTATAGGGATCGACAGTGCCAGTTGGACCTATGTGATGACTACACAGCACCACCAGTAGATGAGTACTTTTTTGACCGAGACCCTGCTGTTTTCCGACATGTGTATAACTTCTACTACACAGGTGTTCTGTGGGTGCGCATTGAACTCTGCCCTCATAACTTCCTTGAGGAGCTGCACTACTGGGGGCTGCGCATGCGACATGTACCTCGCTGCTGCCTCATCTCATTTGAGGAGCGCCAGGATGAATTGCGTGAGCAGCTAAAGGTGCAGCGTGAACTGCGTGCTGAAGCCGAAGCATGTGAGGAGTGGGTCAGGCATGAGGACAGCGTGTATGACAATGAGCTCCTTTTTGGTGGCCAGCGTCGCCGCCTCTGGAATCTCATGGAGAAGCCTTCCTCCTCAGTGGCTGCCAAGGCTGTGGCTGTGGCCTCCAGTGTCTTCGTGCTCATTTCGGTCGGGGCCATGACCCTCAATACCACGGAGGAGATGCATGAACGGCATGGTGACCACCGCCCCTACCTTGAACACGTGGAGACATCGTGCCTTGCCTTTTTCACCCTTGAGTACATTCTGCGCCTGCTCTCCACACCGGACCTGCGCCGCTTTGCCTGCAGTACACTCAATACTGTTGACCTCGTGGCCATCTTGCCTTTCTACCTGCAGTTGCTGCTCGAGTGTTTCATTGATGATGCACGGGGCATAGGCTCGGCACATGAGCATGAAATTGAAGCTGTAGGGCGTGTGGGCAAGGTAGGGCAGGTGCTGCGCATTATGCGGCTCCTGCGTATCTTCCGTATCCTCAAACTGGCTCGTCACTCAACTGGGCTGCGAGCCTTTGGTTTTACCATTCGCCAGTGCTATCAACAGGTGGGCTGCCTGCTGCTCTTCATTACTCTAGGGATCTTTGCCTTTTCTGCTATGGTCTACACTGTCGAGCATGATGTTTCTGGCACCAACTTCACCAGTATGCCCCATGCCTGGTGGTGGGCAGCCGTAAGTGTTTCCTTTTCCTTGTAACCCTTCCTTGGGTTTAAACATGCAGTTTTAGCTCTATCTACTTTCACAAAATTTTACTAATCTATATCTCTTTTTGGCCCTTATCTCTCTCTTCCTCTGTCTCATTCTGTCTTCTTTTTCCTTTCCTCTGTCTCTATTTTTGTTCAGTTATTTATCTTATGATATTTGATGTTTTATTGCATTTTTATGTGTATTCTATTGTATTTGCTGTTTCCGATGCATGTTTTTTATGATGTAGCATTATAAGCCACCCTGGATACTTTAGCGGGGGGTAGGGTAACATATATACAAATGAAAAATACCTATTATCTCTGATTTTGCTTTTCTACATAAATTACATCTTTTTTGCCTCCCTTTGTCCTTATCTAATTTTCCCTGTCTTTATCTATTTTAGATTTACTAATAGGGAGAAAGTCACTAGAATTCTGTGATGAAAGTAATAATATTCTTTATTGAATCACAGCTCTTTATTTTATTTATAGCTATTAAGCTAACATGTTAAAAACAAACGCTTATCATTCTCAGCATAATATTGATTCAGTTTCCAGTAACGCTAAAACAAGTCATGTGATTAGATGGTATATCACAGTATCTAGAAATTCCAGCCATTTACAACACCCATGGCGGAACAAATATAAAAGTCAATAGCAGCGTTAATGGATTGTGCAACTAGTGCAAATTGTGCAAAGAATTTTTTGTAATGTGCTGAAGTGCTATTAAAGTGCTGGTTAAAGTGCCATGTGCTTTTTATTTCAATGCCTGGCCCCCCGACCCAGGTTTCGTATTCTTCGTCAGGAGGGGTCTAGGTAAAAGCAAACTAACATTAAAAACATTACAACGATAAATCAGATACACACTCAATCTTACAACTGAATCTCGCCAATCTTATATCAAATATCAAAACTTCTCTACTATCTATATAAAGTTGTTAAACATACCTTCTCAGGCAAGCTACATCGGGGAACGACACCGGAAGAAGAACTGGCTGAAGTTGCTTAAACTCCCGGATTTAAATACATACGCACACACTAGTACACCCGTCTGGTTAAAATGCTGCAATTAAAGCAGCGGAAGTGACGTTGTATCCGAGGGCACCACACATATACTTACATATTTAACCACTCGATTTCAGAATTTAAACCGTTAGGAGATAAGGTATTCCAATTATAAATGAAACGTTGTTCTTTCTGCAATAAAAGTTTACAGATGTCTCCTTCATATTGATCAATGTGTATAAGCACTGTGTATCTGAGATCTTGTAACGAGTGATCCTCCCTCAACCAGTGATCCACCAGGGGGGCGGACTCTCTGCCCCTGCGGATATTGCTGAGATGTTCAACAATACGAGTTTTAATTTTTCTACTAGTTTGACCAATGTACAACAAACCGCAGGGGCAGATCACGCAGTACACAACTCCCTGAGAATCACAGTTGGTGCCCGTAGTAAGATCAAATTTCTTACCCTGTGAATTTGGAATAGATATGAAGGGTTGACCCCATATAAATCTGCAAGTGCTACAATGACCGCAAGATTTATGAGCTAATATTTGTTCCGCCATGGGTGTTGTAAATGGCTGGAATTTCTAGATACTGTGATATACCATCTAATCACATGACTTGTTTCAGCGTTACTGGAAACTGAATCAATATTATGCTGAGAATGATAAGCGTTTGTTTTTAACAGGTTAGCTTAATAGCTATAAATAAAATAAAGAGCTGTGATTCAATAAATAATTTTATCTATTTTAGACCATTTAATGCCACTTCTGATTTTGCCAATTTATTGTGTCTTTCTCTTTGATTTTTTAAAATCTCTATTTATGCATTTCTTTTCTGTATAGATTTTTCACCTATCTTATATTGTATTGTGTTTATTTATTATTCACCTTATACAAAGCGAATGACAAATGAAAAGACATAATAAATACCATTATGAACATCAAACCATACACAAATACAATAAAGACATAAAACAGTCAACAGCAAACATCTTCAACATACACAGAATCCTCCCCACAACCACAGCCCATATATTCAGTTTTAACTTCAACTCTACCACCTGTCATGGGCACAGATATCAAATTTACAGAGATTTCACGACGGACAATTCACCTTACCCCTTCCAGAGGTCCATAACGCCCCTGGCAAATGATCACAGATATTAACTGCATATATCTTCATTGCTCAGTTTTGCTTTTTCTGTCTATTGTGTTATCTCTCTGTATCATTTATCTATTATCTGTATCATTTATCTATTATCTGTATCATTTATCTATTATCTGTATTTTTGCATCTGTGTACATTTACTTGTCTGTATACCACAAAACTATCACTAGGGGACTAAGGCCCCCATGTTGATTCAAGAAACCACTGGGACAGGACTGCCCAGGAATTGCTCCAGCCCCTAGTATCCACTAAGGAGACCCCCCAGTAGGCACTGGGGAATACAGGTGGGTAGGAGTCTGAGGGAGATATTTTGAAAGACAATTGGAAGGGGGTCATGGGTCTAGGGTGTATATCAAAATGAGTTGGAGGTGTTAGAGGATCAGAAATGTTGGGATCTGGGGGGGAGGGTGTGTTGAAAAAGAATCATGGTAGGGGAGTATTTTTAATCAATTCTGGGATGTTTTGGAAGGAGGTTCTAAGGTTGAGAACTTTTGACTTGAAAAAATGTGCGAAGTTCTCGGCAGTTGGCAGTTGAGTGGAGGAAGGTTTTTTTAGGTGGTCAGTTTCGAATAGTGAATTGATCAGTTTGAAGAGTTCTTTGTTGCTGGTTGTGGAAGATCCTATTTTATTGGAGTAAAAGTTGCGATGTTTTTCCTTGGAGATTCTTTTGTATTCATGGATTTTGGATCTCCATGTTGCTTGGTCTTTTTCCATCTTTGTTTTGTTCCAGATTCTTTCAAGTTGACGTGCTTTTCTTTTGATTGTAACTAGTTCTGCGTCATACCACCCGTCAATTATGTGTCGTCCTTTTTTGCCTTTCTTTAGTGGAGCAATTTTGTCTAGGATTTGATTGCTGAGGGTGTTCCAGGTTGTGTTGAAGTCTTTTTCTGAGTCTGGGTTAGATAGTAGTTCAAAATGGGACCAGAATTCAGTAGGATTGAGGGTGGGTCTGAAGTATGTTGTTGGGTTGTCTTTTGTGTTTTGTTGATCTATTGGGGTGTGGGTTGGACCATAGTATTTGGAAGTTGGCTCTCAGGTGGTCCGACCAAATGGTATCTGTCCAGGTGATGTTAGCTAGGCTGATGAGTGAAGAGTGAGGGTCTTTAGATGAGAAGGAGACTAAGTCTAGGTGGCCTTTCTGGTGGGTGGTGGTTGTGGGGGGAATGGAGAATCCCAGAGATGTTAAGAAGGAGAATAGTTCTTGTTGCTCTAGGTAGAGGTTGATATCACCGAGTAGCAGGTTGTGTTTGTCTTTGGAAATGTTGAGGAGAAATTCAGAAAACTCTTCATTAGCATTGTTCCATCTGTTGGGCAGGATAAAGAACAGTATGGTGTTCAGGTTGGTGGTCAGGTCATGTTTTGTGATATTGCAGGATAGGATTTCTAGGTCTTCAGTTGATATGGAGTCTATGGTCTGGAAGGACATTTGAAAAATGGTTTAGAATCCACTATTTTTTTTATTGCTGCAGCCTGGAATGCATGATATTCCTGGCTGCAGCAACAGAAAAATGAATTTACTGAAAAATAAATTTACTGTGGGATTCACCAACCTGAGATGAATTATATTGTGAATTTTCAAGAGGATAAACTAATGCCATCACACATTTGATCATGCCTAGTAAATTGAAGGCTAAGGATTAGATTTACTAAACTACACTACCATGTTAGCATACAATAATGCCATAAATGTGCATGGAGGTGGATTTTACAAAGGAATCTGCCGATGTAAAGCATGTTTAAAATACATCAAGGAACAGATATGTACTAGGGGGTGCTGAAAAGTTCTCAGCCCACCCAAGCTGAGAATGATGTGGATATGGTTCAATCAATGATCTGAAACAATGTCAAAAAGCATAGAATTTTGTTTCTGTAAATTGGCATGTACCGAAATAAGATAACACTCTTTTTCAGCTACAGTGGCAAAATAACTAGAGAATGATACTGGGACAAATTTTTCCCTGTCCCCGCGAGAACTCATTTTCCCATCCCGTCCCTGCGAGTTCTTTCCCTGTCCCTGCCCTATTCCTGCGAACTCCATCCTCATCTGCACATGCCTCAAATACTTTAAATTGATGTATCTGGCTGATATATAACACAAAACAGTTTTTTTACAAGGAAGAGAATGTCACTGAATTATCCAAGGTGATGCAGTTAGTTCACCCTTTATACCTTGTATCCAAAAAAAGTTTTTATGCTAGTCTTTAGACCCTCAGAGACGCCACCAGAAGATCACATTATCATATCTTCTGGCTTTACGCACCTAATCGTCACTGGGTCAATATATAGTGTGTATCAATTACTAATTATTTTATCGTTTTTTCATATAATTTAGTTAATTTTAAAACAATAAATAGTTTTAAAGAGTATTTTGTATAAATTGAATACTTAGCTTCACTGGTGGTTGGTGATTAGCAAGGGATTAATGAGCCAACATGTTTCACCCGTAGATGGGGTTTCCTCAGGGCTACTATCCCTTTTTAGTACCAATTTTTTCACCAATTTTTCACGACATGACCACCCAATCTAAGTCTTTTAAGACTTAGGTATAAAGGTATAAAGGGTATAAAGGGTGAACTAACTGCATCACCTTGGATAATTCAAATACTTTAAAATCATAAGTGTTCAAGGCTTGTGTGGTTAAGGTAGAGCTTACAGGAATGGGACAGGGACAGCGACAAAACTCACGGGGACGGGATGGGGAAATTGAGTTCCTGCAGGGACGGGGACAAATTTGCCCCCATGCTATTCTCTAAAAATAACCTCAGAATTTAGGAAGTCGGTTTGTTGGGCTGAGAACTTTTCAGCACCCCTTCGCACACACCACTGACATGTGGAGGAAGCACCCACTTTACTAACATAAATGTGATAGGGTCACCATGGCAACATTCATTTGTCTATGCCAGCACAGACATACAGTGGTGCCTCACACAACGAACTTAATTGGTTCCAGGAGCAAGTTTGTTATGCGAAAAGTTCGTTATGTGAAACGCGTTTTCCCATAACAATACATGTTAAAAAAAATAATTCGTTCTGTAGCATAAAATATGCTAAGATGACATAAAAAAAGATAAATTTTTGGTTATTATTTTTATTTAGATACATCTAAAAACATAATTGTTTTTTAAAACAACACACATTTTTTAAATTTAAAGACAGACTAAGTAGAGTCTAATTTTACAGTGAGAGAGGGCAGAGTCTCAGCGGCAAAAACTGGGACTTAACTGTTCATTTTTTTTTTTTTTTTAGCATCGGGGAAGCGGCGAGAGTAGCTCCGCCCCCCCCAACGCATCAGCAGTAGGCGCCGGGCCCCTGCGACCCGACGGTCCGCCACTGCACAGGGAGCCAGGCGGAGAGAGGGCAGTTAAGCGCAGTGCCTGCGCGGAAGGATGCAGCTCGGGCGACTTCGTTGTGTGAAACGAAGTTCGTTGTAGGAAGCAAGACCTGAAGTTCGTTGTGCGCAGCGTTCGCTGTGCGAGGCGTTCGTTATGCGAGGCACCACTGTATATATTTTGGTATTTCAGTAAGTACACTTAAACCTCCCCAAACTGGGCTACCCTGAAGTAATACCAATTGGCTGGCCCGGATCTTCTCTTCGATGTCAGAACTGATGTCAGGGGAAGGCTTGTGGGCCGGTGACGTGTAATCGCTGCATGCTGACCCTTCCCTTCCTTAAGTTAAGGCACAGCGGCGGTGGCAGCAGGCAGTCAGGTGGGCGGGGAGCAGCAGCGGGCAGCAGTCAGCCCGCGTACCCCCCAATGAGCAGGACATTTAAAAAGGTACGATGGGGTGGGTGGGGGGTGTTAAAAAAAAGTTATCTTCAGCGAAAAGGGCGAACAGAATGCTAGGAATAATAAAGAAGGGGATCACAAACAGATCGGAGAAGGTTATCATGCTGCTGTACCGGGCCATGGTGCGCCCAGCACTGGTTGCCATATATGAGGAAGGACACAGTACTACTGGAAAGAGTTCAGAGAAGAGCGACTAAGATGGTTAAGGGGATGGAGGAGCTGCCGTACAGCAAAAAATTAGAGAAACTGGGCCTCTTCTCCCTCGAACAGAGGAGATTGAGAGGAGACATGATCGAAACATTCAAGGTACTGAAGGGGATAGACTGAGTAGATAAGGACAGGTTGTTCACCCTCTCCAAGGTAGGAAGAATGAGAGTTTTAACAAATGTTTTATTAGAGTTGTTTAGCCTGTTCTTTCTTTTTATTTCTTTCTGTATGTTGGTCTTTATTTCTCGCTTCCTGCCCTCTTTCTGTCTCACTCCCTAGTCCCCTGTCTGTCTTTCTTTATTTGTTTCTCTCTCTGCCCCGTTTGTCTGTCTGTCTTTATTTTTTTTCTGTCTCTCTCCTCCTGTCTGTCTTCCCTTCTCCCTTACTATTACCTCCCCCCTGTCCAGCAGCACCCCTTCCTTGCTCCAGGAGTAGCTCTGCTCCCTTCCTTTTACCTCCCCCTGTCCAGCAGCACCCCTTCCCTGCTTTTTCCCTGTCCAGTAGTATCTCTTCTCCCTTCCCTGCTCCCTGTCAAACATCCTCTAGGCCATGCAGCCTCGGGGATTTTGCTAGGATAGTCCGACTCGCATTATTTAAGTGGGCCAGCCTAGCAAATGCCCCGCGGCCACACAGCTCTGTGGTAGTGACAGAGTGGGTGTAGGCATCAGCGACGGAGAAGGAGGCCGACACTATGTTCTCTATTCCTCGCCCATCTCGGCAGCAGGTTACCGAGGTCGGACCCCTTAGTGAGGCAGTAGGTTGGTATGGCAGCGTTGGGGTATTGCAGTTTGTCGCTGTCTTTCTTTAAAGTTGAAGGCGGAGGAGGAGAGGCCGACTGGCTGCTGAGGTTTTATTCCTGCAGCAATCTTTCCTCTCGGGCAGGAAAGTTGCTGGGGAACATGCGCAGGCTCCTACTGTGCATGAGGGGACACGGAGGCACGGGAACACTGGGATTGAAGTGTGCATGCGCGCTAAGGGTATTATTATAGCGGATTTTATGTATGTTTGTTGTTGGACACCGCTTAGATATTAAGCAGTCTATAAATGTTTTAAATAAATAAATAAATATTCAGATAGAAAGCTGGCACGGTATATAAAGATTTTAATAAACAAACATACATCACTTTCATTTTGACGATTCCAGAAACTCTCATTGGTATCAGCTCACTGTTGTGCTTTTGTATGACTTATATTTTATTCACTATATTCTCATTTAAAGAAACACAGAAAACAAGGTTTTAAATACATGTGATATACCGCATTTTTCACTCTATAAGACACACTTTTTTTCCACCCAAAAGTGCGTGGACGGCTTCATTGACTTGTCGATCAGAACTCCCAATTTCCTTTCCTGGGAAGGCTCTCCAAGTACCGCCCCGGACATCCTGTATTTGTGCATGAGATTTTTGTTACCAACATGCATCACTTTACACTTGTCCACGTTGAACCTCATCTGCCATGTCGCAGCCCATTCCTCGAGCCTGATTATGTCACGTTGTAGATCTTCGCAATCCCCTGCGTCTTCACTACTCTGAATAACCGTATCATCTGCAAATTTTATCACCTCGCTCGTCATATCTATGTCCAGATCGTTTATGAAGATGTTGAAGAGCACGGGTCCAAGCACCGAGCCCTGCGGCACCCTGCTGGTGATGCTCTTCCAGTCCGAATATTGTCCATTTACCCCCACTCTCTGTTTTCTATACTCCAGCTTATGCTCCGCTTGCCGGCCGGTCTTGGGACCCATCTAGCCAACGTTTTTACAGGTATGGGGAGGGGGGGTTGAGGGGTCAGCAGGGGGTTGCGGGGTCAGTGGGTGGGGGGGGCGATCGGGGGCAATCGTGGGAGTGGAGGCAATCGTGGGAGTTCCCAGGCCCTCTGCAGAGGGCAGGAGGGCCTGGGAACCCTCCTGCCCGGATCTTAGTGGGGGTGGGAGGGTTGCCTGGACAGGAGAGCTTGGGGACAGACAGGGAAAACTGCTTGAGTACCTGAATAAATGCATGTAAACTGT
Source organism: Geotrypetes seraphini (assembly GCF_902459505.1). Lineage (NCBI taxonomy): Eukaryota > Metazoa > Chordata > Amphibia > Gymnophiona > Dermophiidae > Geotrypetes > Geotrypetes seraphini. Next base: position 478,182,740 of record NC_047084.1, read on the forward strand.
TCTGAGCTCTCCTGGGAGAATGGTATAGAAAATTGAATAAATAAATAAAAGATGCTGCACACAGTCTGGGGCAGGGGTAGGTAATTCTGGTCCTCTAGAGCCGGAGCCAGGTCAGATTTTCAAGATATCCACAATAAATATGCACCAGATAGATTTGCATCTCAAGGAGGCAGTGCATGCAAATCCATCTCATACAAATTCATTGTGGATATCCTGACAACCTGACCTGGCTCCGGCTCTCAAGGACTGGAATTGCCTACCCCTGGTCTGAGGGATAAGAGAGGGAAAAATATTGGATGTGGCAGTAGAGGGAGTTGGAGAGATGCAACCTGGATCTCTCTCTCTCTCTCTCTTTCCCTATTCCCTTTGCAGCAACCTGATTTCCGTTAATTTATATGTGTTATTTGAATGGAACTTGTAAGACTAAGTAGGTATTCAATCTAGTAAACCCTGCAATGTTGGCTGTATTCTGTTTGACATGTGCGTAATCTGTTAGGGTACCATTGATAGAATATGGCTGTTTGTGCTCCTCTTTTTCTTAATCTCACTTTGACTGGAAAGATGGCTGCCTGTCGCATGTGCCAACTTACCAGTCCTGCCTCAGCACAATGTTTGCACTCTTGGTTGCCTGTGTAGACATGCATGGAGCAAGGGGTGGTGGTGGTTGTAATTCAAGGATGTATCACATATTTTATGAACTTGAAAGCTGAGTTTGGTAAGAATTTGTTGTATATTCGCTATAGATTTTTAATGTAAAAAGTGAGCCCACCGGAATGTGGGGTAAACTTGAAGCAAATACTTGCATACAGCTGGCTAGATATTAAGATTCTTTCATTTTGTTTGCAGGTCAGTATTTCTACAGTAGGATATGGGGATATGTTCCCAGAAACCCATCTTGGCAGGCTGTTTGCTTTTCTCTGCATTGCTTTTGGAATAATCCTAAATGGAATGCCCATCTCCATTCTCTACAATAAATTTTCAGACTATTACAGCAAACTGAAGGCCTACAAATATACCTCCTTTGAACAAAAGAGAGGAACGGTGGACTTTGTAGGACGAGCAATGAAGAAAATGTCAGAATGCTGTACAGGAGAATCAATGCATCGCTTACCACAGCATGGGCAACAGTGAGGGGCACTAGAAGGTTCTGATGTGTTTTGTGGAAACAGAGGGATTTATTTTACCACATTCGGTTATTATTGTCGTTTCCTGGGAGTTCTGGTTGAGAATGTGCATTCCAGTTTCTAATTATTTCATATTGTGTTATTGTTTTGACTCCTTCTGCAGAGAACCCACCTTGTAAAGGTTTCTACTGTGGCCCGGAGTACCAAATTCTCAGACGCTCATAGAATTCCTATGAATATAAGAGCATTTAGCGCCCTGGGCCATGGTAGAAACCTCTACTGCAGCTTAGTAAAAGAGAGCCCAAGTTTCCAAATTATTTCTAGTATATACGGCCTATCAGGGGAGGTTATCTCAGCAGTTTTACATTCAGGTACTCATCTGGCTTGGTGGGCTCTCACTCTACCTAGTGTACCTGGAGCAATGGAGGATTAGATGCCTTGTCCAGGGCCACAGGGAGCAGCAGTGGGCTTGAACCCCAACAACCTCATGGTGCTGAGGATGTAGCTCTAACCTCTAGGCCACCTCTTCCTCCTAGGACATCCTTTCTGGCTTCCTCTCAGAACTTTTGTATAATCACTGACATTCATGGGAATAACTATTTCAGTAGCTAATATTTAAAATGAAGAAAAGATTCTCTGCAATTGGAACTAGAGATGAACGATTATGAATGATTTGTTATATGTCATAGATTTTATTAGGATTCCTCAGGGATGTGCATTAGTCAGTGTGCATTTTGTGTCTTAAGGCACCTTTAAAATTCTAATGTGTGCAAAATCAATGAATGTGTATTAACCTACAAATTAATATGCAAATTAAAATGTTCTGTTCAGGTTAAACAGAGCAATGAGAAGAGCGTATCAAAGTATGCACCAAACAGTGGATTAAAAACAGCACCAAGAGCCTCATGGATTGGGATAAAGAGTTCACTTTAATGAATGACCCGACACGGGCTGTGTTTCGACAAAACAGCGCCTGCTTCAGGGGTCCATACATAATAAACTTTAACAATATACAATAATAAAACTTCACATACAGTATATCATTGACCAAAATGATCATAAAACAATAATCAATGTATGACTTTAAGAAACATTTTACATAAAGCAATAATAAATCATCAATATAAAATCCATATAAAGAAGAGAAATATTTTTTTTCTTTCTGTTTCAAAGAGTGTGTACTTTTTTTGAGAGTTCACATAATTTGGTTAACTGTTCATCTTATTGAAAACTAGCTGATGACCCGGTGTTGCACGGGTATTTAATTATAGCAATAACACAGTAAATGGATTCAAATAAAGATACTTTATAGTGGTGAACGAAATTATATTTTTACAGCTTTATAAAAAGTACAATAATCAAATTATAATGCGAAATATTTGACAAAATGAATACAATACAACAAACACAAAACTTGATTATAAACAACATTTTTAGTTTCACCTCCAGGAGCAAGAACATATAAATTCTTGGGTGAAGAGACCCCCAGAACATATCACCCCAGGTCGTGAGGGATCTGCATACCAAGTTTCGATCAAATCGGTCAAGCCGTTTTTGAAGTACGGTGAGAATGGCAGCTTTTTACATTTTTTCCATTGACATGAATGGGTGAAATCTGATTTTCTGTTTGTAGCTCCGCCCACGTGTGCAGGTGGTCCGCGAGACCCCCAGAACATATCACCCCAGGTAGTGAGGGATCTGCATACCAAGTTTCGATCAAATCGGTCAAGCCGTTTTTGAAGTACGGTGAGAATGGCAGCTTTTTACATTTTTTCCATTGACATGAATGGGAGAAATCTGATTTTCTGTTTGTAGCTCCGCCCACGTGTGCAGGTGGTCCGCGAGACCCCCAGAACATATCACCCCAGGTCGTGAGGGATCTGCATACCAAGTTTCGATCAAATCGGTCAAGCCGTTTTTGAAGTACGGTGAGAATGGCAGCTTTTTACATTTTTTCCATTGACATGAATGGGTGAAATCTGATTTTCTGTTTGTAGCTCCGCCCACGTGTGCAGGTGGGCCGCGAGACCCCCAGAACATATCATCCCAGGTCGTGAGGGATCTGCATACCAAGTTTCGATCAAATCGGTCAAGCCGTTTTTGAAGTACGGTGAGAATGGCAGCTTTTTACATTTTTTCCATTGACATGAATGGGTGAAATCTGATTTTCTGTTTGTAGCTCCGCCCACGTGTGCAGGTGGTCCGCGAGACCCCCAGAACATATCACCCCAGGTCGTGAGGGATCTGCATACCAAGTTTCGATCAAATCGGTCAAGCCGTTTTTGAAGTACGGTGAGAATGGCAGCTTTTTACATTTTTTCCATTGACATGAATGGGTGAAATCTGATTTTCTGTTTGTAGCTCCGCCCACGTGTGCAGGTGGGCCGCGAGACCCCCAGAACATATCATCCCAGGTAGTGAGGGATCTGCATACCAAGTTTCGATCAAATCGGTCAAGCCGTTTTTGAAGTACGGTGAGAATGGCAGCTTTTTACATTTTTTCCATTGACATGAATGGGTGAAATCTGATTTTCTGTTTGTAGCTCCGCCCACGTGTGCAGGTGGGCCGCGAGACCCCCAGAACATATCACCCCAGGTCGTGAGGGATCTGCATACCAAGTTTCGATCAAATCGGTCAAGCCGTTTTTGAAGTACGGTGAGAATGGCAGCTTTTTACATTTTTTCCATTGACATGAATGGGTGAAATCTGATTTTCTGTTTGTAGCTCCGCCCACGTGTGCAGGTGGTCCGCGAGACCCCCAGAACATATCACCCCAGGTCGTGAGGGATCTGCATACCAAGTTTCGATCAAATCGGTCAAGCCGTTTTTGAAGTACGGTGAGAATGGCAGCTTTTTACATTTTTTCCATTGACATGAATGGGTGAAATCTGATTTTCTGTTTGTAGCTCCGCCCACGTGTGCAGGTGGGCCGCGAGACCCCCAGAACATATCATCCCAGGTAGTGAGGGATCTGCATACCAAGTTTCGATCAAATCGGTCAAGCCGTTTTTGAAGTACGGTGAGAATGGCAGCTTTTTACATTTTTTCCATTGACATGAATGGGTGAAATCTGATTTTCTGTTTGTAGCTCCGCCCACGTGTGCAGGTGGGCCGCGAGACCCCCAGAACATATCATCCCAGGTAGTGAGGGATCATGCATACCAAGTTTCGATTCAAATCGGTCAAGCCGTTTTTGAAGTACGGTGAGAATGGCAGCTTTTTACATTTTTTCCATTGACATGAATGGGTGAAATCTGATTTTCTGTTTGTAGCTCCGCCCACGTGTGCAGGTGGTCCGCGAGACCCCCAGAACATATCACCCCAGGTAGTGAGGGATCTGCATACCAAGTTTCGATCAAATCGGTCAAGCCGTTTTTGAAGTACGGTGAGAATGGCAGCTTTTTACATTTTTTCCATTGACATGAATGGGTGAAATCTGATTTTCTGTTTGTAGCTCCGCCCACGTGTGCAGGTGGTCCGCGAGACCCCCAGAACATATCACCCCAGGTCGTGAGGGATCTGCATACCAAGTTTCGATCAAATCGGTCAAGCCGTTTTTGAAGTACGGTGAGAATGGCAGCTTTTTACATTTTTTCCATTGACATGAATGGGTGAAATCTGATTTTCTGTTTGTAGCTCCGCCCACGTGTGCAGGTGGGCCGCGAGACCCCCAGAACATATCATCCCAGGTAGTGAGGGATCTGCATACCAAGTTTCGATCAAATCGGTCAAGCCGTTTTTGAAGTACGGTGAGAATGGCAGCTTTTTACATTTTTTCCATTGACATGAATGGGTGAAATCTGATTTTCTGTTTGTAGCTCCGCCCACGTGTGCAGGTGGGCCGCGAGACCCCCAGAACATATCATCCCAGGTAGTGAGGGATCTGCATACCAAGTTTCGATCAAATCGGTCAAGCCGTTTTTGAAGTACGGTGAGAATGGCAGCTTTTTACATTTTTTCCATTGACATGAATGGGTGAAATCTGATTTTCTGTTTGTAGCTCCGCCCACGTGTGCAGGTGGGCCGCGAGACCCCCAGAACATATCATCCCAGGTAGTGAGGGATCAGCATACCAAGTTTCGTTCAAATCGGTCAAGCCGTTTTTGAAGTACGGTGAGAATGGCAGCTTTTTACATTTTTTCCATTGACATGAATGGGTGAAATCTGATTTTCTGTTTGTAGCTCCGCCCACGTGTGCAGGTGGTCCGCGAGACCCCCAGAACATATCACCCCAGGTCGTGAGGGATCTGCATACCAAGTTTCGATCAAATCGGTCAAGCCGTTTTTGAAGTACGGTGAGAATGGCAGCTTTTTACATTTTTTCCATTGACATGAATGGGTGAAATCTGATTTTCTGTTTGTAGCTCCGCCCACGTGTGCAGGTGGTCCGCGAGACCCCCAGAACATATCATCCCAGGTAGTGAGGGATCTGCATACCAAGTTTCGATCAAATCGGTCAAGCCGTTTTTGAAGTACGGTGAGAATGGCAGCTTTTTACATTTTTTCCATTGACATGAATGGGTGAAATCTGATTTTCTGTTTGTAGCTCCGCCCACGTGTGCAGGTGGGCCGCGAGACCCCCAGAACATATCATCCCAGGTAGTGAGGGATCTGCATACCAAGTTTCGATCAAATCGGTCAAGCCGTTTTTGAAGTACGGTGAGAATGGCAGCTTTTTACATTTTTTCCATTGACATGAATGGGTGAAATCTGATTTTCTGTTTGTAGCTCCGCCCACGTGTGCAGGTGGTCCGCGAGACCCCCAGAACATATCATCCCAGGTAGTGAGGGATCTGCATACCAAGTTTCGATCAAATCGGTCAAGCCGTTTTTGAAGTACGGTGAGAATGGCAGCTTTTTACATTTTTTCCATTGACATGAATGGGTGAAATCTGATTTTCTGTTTGTAGCTCCGCCCACGTGTGCAGGTGGGCCGCGAGACCCCCAGAACATATCATCCCAGGTAGTGAGGGATCTGCATACCAGGTTTCGATCAAATCGGTCAAGCCGTTTTTGAAGTACGGTGAGAATGGCAGCTTTTTACATTTTTTCCATTGACATGAATGGGTGAAATCTGATTTTCTGTTTGTAGCTCCGCCCACGTGTGCAGGTGGGCCGCGAGACCCCCAGAACATATCATCCCAGGTCGTGAGGGATCTGCATACCAAGTTTCGATCAAATCGGTCAAGCCGTTTTTGAAGTACGGTGAGAATGGCAGCTTTTTACATTTTTTCCATTGACATGAATGGGTGAAATCTGATTTTCTGTTTGTAGCTCCGCCCACGTGTGCAGGTGGGCCGCGAGACCCCCAGAACATATCATCCCAGGTAGTGAGGGATCAGCATACCAAGTTTCGTTCAAATCGGTCAAGCCGTTTTTGAAGTACGGTGAGAATGGCAGCTTTTTACATTTTTTCCATTGACATGAATGGGTGAAATCTGATTTTCTGTTTGTAGCTCCGCCCACGTGTGCAGGTGGTCCGCGAGACCCCCAGAACATATCATCCCAGGTAGTGAGGGATCTGCATACCAAGTTTCGATCAAATCGGTCAAGCCGTTTTTGAAGTACGGTGAGAATGGCAGCTTTTTACATTTTTTCCATTGACATGAATGGGTGAAATCTGATTTTCTGTTTGTAGCTCCGCCCACGTGTGCAGGTGGTCCGCGAGACCCCCAGAACATATCACCCCAGGTCGTGAGGGATCTGCATACCAAGTTTCGATCAAATCGGTCAAGCCGTTTTTGAAGTACGGTGAGAATGGCAGCTTTTTACATTTTTTCCATTGACATGAATGGGTGAAATCTGATTTTCTGTTTGTAGCTCCGCCCACGTGTGCAGGTGGTCCGCGAGACCCCCAGAACATATCATCCCAGGTCGTGAGGGATCTGCATACCAAGTTTCGATCAAATCGGTCAAGCCGTTTTTGAAGTACGGTGAGAATGGCAGCTTTTTACATTTTTTCCATTGACATGAATGGGTGAAATCTGATTTTCTGTTTGTAGCTCCGCCCACGTGTGCAGGTGGTCCG